>NW_027315823.1:31029094-31314094 GCF_026437365.1 Eucyclogobius newberryi | reverse complement strand
CAACTACTGAAGACGTACAACTACAGAAGACGTACAACTACAGAAGACGTACAACTACAGAAGACGTACAACTACAGAAGACGTACAACTACAGTAGGTGGCGGTAATGTAACACTTGGATACCAACCGCCATAAAACACAGAAGAAGAAGAAGAAAACATTTATCAAGGAGAATATTTGCAGTGTGTGGATTGTATTTTTGCTACAAAATACAGTGAGTTTGTGTTTTTGCTGAAGGCTTTCTCTGATAACTTATTGTGGATTTTAAGACAGGTCTCTTATGAAATATTAGCTAATAGTTTAGTAAATTAGACGTGAACTATATTTTTGGCTCAATATTTGTTGTGGGGACATTTATGCTATTTATTTATTCATTCTTTGTTTCTTTTTTAGTTTTTTAACATGCTTTATTTAGACAAGGATAATTTTTATGCTTTAAAATATTTTGTCAGTGGCATAATGTGGTCTTCAATATTATCTGAAAATGTATAGAATATTTAATAAAAAATTGCAATTATTGTTGTAAAATTGTTTAACATAACTTTACCGAGATACTGAATGGATGGAAGGGTACAATGAAATGAGTACTTTAAACCCATCTCTAAAATATACGTATCATTGAGTCCGGTGTAAGAGTGAAGCGGGTTAAGCGGGTTTCAGAGTTGTCTGACTTCCTGCTTTTGCTGCTTCCATTAATCTGTCATTACTGCACGATCTCCAAAGCTCCATTTACATAAACCTTGGAATGAAAAGGTAGAGCCTTAGTTACATTCAAGTGGGACTCTTCTAATCTTTATCCCGACAGGTTCAATACGGACAGCGCTGACTGACAGGATGTTATACAATAAGTCCTATTGTGTATTTTGACAATGCACAACTCGGATAATAACCACTATATTATTGTATTGAAATATGTTACTGTGGCACTGAGGAAATCCACAGTCAAATCCATGGTTGAATTTAGAAAACCATTTTTTTTTTTAAACTTTTAAAATGGTATTGTAAAATGAATTTGTACAAATGTTAATACAGTGAAGGTCATTCATACTTAGGTATTAGGATTAAACTGGGACATAATTCGAAACTAATCGTGCTAAACATTGACTAGAACAACACCAAACATCCGTCTTAAAGTGAGTTCAAAGTAGTACAATTAGTGTGAGTGCATCCTAAACGTACACTGCATCAAAACGTTTAATGATGTCAAATAATATAGAATATAAAGTGCTTTCTAAATGTATTTACTGCATGAATACTTATGTACAAGTGCAGTAATACATATGTACAAGTGCAGTTGTGTTTATTATCTTTAATGCATTTGCAAAGAATTCTAACCACCTTCTTATGGGTATTGTTTGTGGAATTTTTAGGCACATAATGCATTTAATCATTTTTGGAATAAGGCTGTAACATGAGAAAATAAATAAAGTGAAGCGCTGTGAATGCAATATAAATAGAAGACAAATATTAAAATGATCAAATCCATTTGTACCATCATCATTATGAGTCTTATCCTTTCACAAGCAAATTATTTGTAAAAATATGTATTTATTTGGAATAACTGAAGTTTGATGGAGCAAAACACCAGCTCATCAAATTGAAAAATACACAAAATTCTCACATTAAATTCTCAAATCATATTTAAAGCCGCAATATCCAATATTCAAACTGCAAAAACTGCAAAAAGAGACCGTGTTTTTGTTTAATCTAACGTCATGCTCGCTCACACAAACTCTTTGGCACATTGCTTGCAATTTTCACACATAAACAGCTTTAGAACTTTTTTCCTCTTTTTTTCAGACACCAACTAAGCTAAGGTCAGGGTAACAAAACGAAAAATGGTGAAAGTAAAGTTGTATTTTTATAACAGGATTGTAAAAGATGTAAAGTTGGTAAAAAACAAAAGGTGCAGTTTCAGAAAACAAACGGCACAAAACAAATAGTTGACAAATAAAGTCCAAGTCAGTACCAAAGACAAGACAACTTCAGAGTCAATGCCATAGTGAAGCAGCATGACAGAGGCACAGAAGTCACAAAGGCGAGCAGCTCTGAACAGGTGAGTCGTGGTGGGAGGGGCCTCAGGTGGAGACACAGGAAACAACATCCAACCAGGACCAGTATCAGCCAACGCACCAAGGACACAGGGCAATAAGGGGAAAGAGCCAAGTCCAAATTATAGTCAAATATCAAGTCAAATATTCTAAAATAAAAAGCTATTCTCTTTTCTTATGCTCTTTAATTTCATCTTTAGTTTAGTATTCATCTGTTCTGAGCATTGTTTTCCTCATTGTTTGACAAATTCACATTCAATTTCTTAATCGTGATCCAAACATCAAAATGAAATTGAAGGAAAATGTCTGTTTAAAATCTCTAAGCTCTATTCTTTTGTGTGTGTATTCGCACACAGCACATGGCTCAGTGGTAGAGCCGCAGCACATTTACAACCTCTCTTTACATCCTTCCCTTTACGTCACTGACTTTTGGACCTGCCACACCCTTCACGCTGCTCCCCGTTGTTCGCCGCCCTCCTCCCTCCCCGCTCCCCTGCTAAGTTCGCAAAGTCCAATTTTCAGCTAATGTCGAGGTCTCCCCAGCCGGCTCAGAGGGCGTAGTACGACATAATGGCTGCGGGATTGTAAATATTGGTTTTAGAGAGACACAATTGGAGGGCAAGCGGTGGTGAAGAGGAGGGAGAAATTTCCATATAGTGGCGCTATCGAAAAGGCCCGGGCGCAGGCAGAATAGATTTTCCATTCTGGTGTGTCACATTAGATTTTCGGAGGTGCACAGTGGCAGGTACATGTCATTAGTAACACTTTAGCGCAGTAATGAAGCTTTTTATTTATCTGCCTCTCCTCTCATGAATGAATAAGGAGCCGGGAACCCAACTGTGTGCAGCCGTGAGCAGCACGCAAAGAGAGAGGGAGAGAAAGGGGTGGAGATGGTGTGGTGGATGTGCCCAGGGGAATGCTGAGAAGGCTTAAATGATCATTATGGAACACACATATGCATCAGTGAACAAAAGGCCAAATACATACACAGGGCCTGGGAGCCACCTCTGCTCCGTGGGGTCCCTGGGGTCCTGATCTCACACTCTATTTACACACACTAACACACACTCCGCTCCTTCCTTTAGATAGCTGACAGCTACTTAAGCGCTACATTAGGCCTCCACGTACTGCCCTGCTCCCGGTGTGTAAAAGGACTGCTGTTCAGTGTAAGTGTCGCTGGAGCAGGGGCGCTGAGGAGGCATGTATTTTTCAGAATTAAAATCAATATAATCAGAATACAGTTGATTTTCTAAGATACATTGTGGTATTTGATGAAAGTTGGGCTTCGAAAGTGCATTGAAATAGTGAGAAAAATAGAAAACGCAGTGAGTGCATGAACTGATTAGTGATAATGTTTCTCATCTTGCAAATAACTGTGTAAGAAATAAGAAAAATGTGAAGCTGTTTTAATCCTAAATCATTTTTTCACTCTGTAATATAATGTAACTCAACGTGAAGGAATTGTAAATATTCAGAATACAATAATCTAATGAGACAAAGTAATGAAACAATAGTATTGAGTATTCTATAGCTAAATATATTTTCTAAGTATTCTTCCCAACACTGGTGGCTGTAATGATAATGACCTCAAGATGGAAAAAAATGCTTCAAAATGTGTTTTTATTTATTTTTTTGTCAAGCCACACCTGCCCTAGGATTGACAGAGTGAAACATGGCTTCCAATTTATGCCAGTGGGCTCTCTGACCTTTACCGTTCAGGCTCAGGTTTCTTAATAAATGGTTTCAAAATGGAGAGATTTGGACTGGAGCAGGAAAACTCACACGTGGAATATGATAAGCTCAGGCTAAATACATCACCCACCTCAAGATATGGCCTAAATGTAACTACCACGGCGGTGATGGGGGAGTCTGTCAGGGCAAAGGGGCTGGGCATAAACTAACATAAGGCTGCAGTTGTGCAATTCAAATTTTAGTCACAATAATGATAATTAAAAGACTGAATTAATTATTTTACTGTTTTTTGTCACCTAAAATGTATTACGGTACTTTAAGAATCGTGACAGAATTACTCCCCTAGTATTAACATGTAAACAAGATAAGCAAAACATATACAACATGTATTACATAAACAATGTACAAGTCACATACCACAGTCGTACTAACACATTTAGGTGTGTGCAAAGGGATTTACAGTGTGTCAATAGTCAAGCTCATTTTTTATCCTTGATTTATGTATAATGTGCTGGATGACACAAATCTTACTTTTGCAGCATCAGTTCCTGGATACAATGGCCACGTCATAAAAATCAAGTTTAAAGTGTTTATCGACCAACTTCCAAAAATACAAACAGTGCTTTTTACAAAAAGTGCCAAAACAGTTCATATTCACAGGTCAGGCCTAACTCCTGACCAGTGTGCTCATGTCGCCCTGCACCCAGCCACAGACGGGCTCCTCTCTCCCACAGGCGTTATGTAAGAAACACACAGAATCAATAACAACATCATCCCATCTCATATTATTGTGTCTTATAATATCTCCAACTTTCCATTACATTCCTACAATGAATATATTCATACGAGAAACGGAAACAGCAAAAGAAACGAATTCCTTGCATCACGATGATGAAAACAGCCGTAAACGCACTATATCTGGATAACCAAGGATGCGCTCAGTTCGGCCGGTCGCCTGGAACCAAGTGTGAGGAAGCGGAGGAAGGGGAGCAGGGGCCCGGTGTGCACCCCGAGTTGCACAGGCAGAAAGGACGGCCTGCTACGGAGAAGAGAAGATCTGAACGCGGTGGATGTACATTATTATTACTGCACGTCACCATTGTTTTCTGGTACAGTTACTCTTTTGATTTGGTTGTATTCAGAAGGCAGTTACCGATCTAAAGTCAAAGGAATACATCACGGTATTTGATCATCAGCTGCACTGTATTACTGTGAAAAACATATATAAAACACTGCAGCTGTCGAGGTGAATGTGACTGTAATTCATTTTCTTGAGAAACAAACATGTAGCATTTTTAGTCCTGCTGCGTTTTTAACACAATAATAAACAACTCAAGGTGAAAGTATTCTCAGTGTTCAGAACGGACTATATAACGCAATATGTTACATGTATTCAGTATTCAGTAACTAAACACATTCTCCCCAACACGGCCATACTTCTTTAGTGGACATGAGGTGACCAGAGAAACCGCCTCCATCAGCAACGTGAGAAATACCTATTGACCTGACGAATCCATAAAGGTCTCAAAACATTTCTGCCTCTCGTCTGTCCTGACCGTATCAAAACACAATCAGCTCTTCTCCTGCTGTGGTCAGTGGCTCCTGCAGCCTTTGTGACACAGGTGGCTGAGCGTGTCGTCGGCCGCTGCTCCCGGACAGTCCCGATGAGGGCGAGGGGGCAGTGGAGCGGAGAGTTTGGGACGTCCCGGCTCGGTCAGTCCACCCAACCCCCCCCCGGCGTGTTGCCCAGCGTCCTCACTGTTCATTTCCCTTTCATCTTGGGTGTGAAATCGGTGCCGGTGCTGCGCTGACCCCGGCATTAGGAGGTCAACTATTGAAATCTGATGTGCGCCTCGCTGGCAACAGATGGAGGTGTGTGAGCTGAGGGACGGAGGGAACGTTAAACTGGCACAAAATAGCCATCTAAGATTATAAATAAAAAGTATTTCACTTGTTTTGAGTATATTTAGACTGTCCTGAAATAATGTGGCCCATGGAACAAGCATAATAAAATCTTGTTGAATGAAACACAAACACAATTAAAAAAAAGACAATGCTACTGCACTTAAAAGAGCAAAATGTGCTTGTTGGCAAATCTTCAAATCAAAATATATTCAAATCAAGATGAATTGTGCTTATTTCAATCACTTTTTAAAGGGGACATGTTATGAAAATCAACTTTAATAGGTTTTTAAAAGTGTTTCCTTATCATTAGTGAACTCACGCTTGTATTTGATTGGTTCATGCATTTCTGAATAATCCTGTATTTTCCTGCTACTGAGGCATGAGTGCTCAGGACATTTTTGTTTTCCCCCTACCCCCTCTACCCCCTATCTCCACCCACTTCAATGTATTTAGTTGCGATTTTGAGACAGAATTGGGACAGTCGCACTTCCCTGTGAATGCGGATAAAGAAAAACAGCAGCGTAAAACAGCTGTCAGTCTTATTAAACTGCAGCTGAATTCATCACAAAGGCTCAGCTCAGTTTAGTTTGGATCATTTACTGACAGCTTTAGGTTTGACTGTTGCATTCCTTTCCGTTGTTCCCTGTTAGCTCTCTCTGCTAAGTTGCTGAGGCAGAAGTGTTTGCGTCGCTCCACACTTGCTGGAAGTGCAGATCGAAACATTCTAAGAATCGAGACGCTCTGCACACAGCAGCTCGTCCTGAAGGCACATTTGAAGTGCGTTAGTGCAGGTTTTGGGACAGGGCATCTGAGTGTGATACATTCTAAAATATCACGTAGCTACTTTTCAAAAATAAAAATATATAAATGATAATCTGCTGCTTGTTGCGGTGAAGAGGCGGAGCTTATCAGTCCTGCAGATCTAAACAGGAAGTTAATGGTACTTTTCTATTACTAACCCGTTTTAGATCAATATTGCTGTTTACAATGAACAAAATGTAAAATGATTATCGCCTTATGGTATAGTTAGCTAAGTACTTCTAAGTACCTGATAAAAAGTATAATATGTCTCTTTCAACTTATTGTCATATTTAAAATAGTAGATTTCTCCAGTGTAAAGACAATGTGTTCATCATACATACATACATACATACAAACAAACAAACAAACAAACAAACAAACAAACAAACAAACAAACAAACAAACAACAATAATAATGACAACAACAAATCAAATCAATTTATTTTTGTAAGGCCCAAAATCACAACAACAGTTGCCTCTGAGGGCCACAGGGAGAAATTAATCAACAATGTCTGTGGTGGCGATGAAGTCAGACAATGTCTGTGGTGGCGAGGGACGATGTCCCAGGGTCCTCTGTCCTTAGACTCTCCTTCTCGGCCAGGAAAAACTACAAAAAACCTTCTTTGGGAAAAAAGCGTAGAAACCTGGAGGAGTTCCAGTGAAGGAGAGATCCGACTCTCACAGACGGACAGACGGACACGAGGAGACTGGAGCTGGACCCACTCTTCAGGCAGATGAGGGACCGACTGAGGCGAACTGGACCCACTCTTCAGGCAGATGAGGGACCGTCTGAGTCGAGCTGGACCCACTCCTCAGTCAGATGAGGGACCGACTGAGGCGAACTGGAGCCACTCTTCAGGCAGATGAGGGACCGTCGGAGGCGAACTGGACCCACTCTTCAGGCAGAAGAGGGACCGTCTGAGTCGAGCTGGACCCACTCTTCAGGCAGAAGAGGGACCGTCGGAGGCGAGCTGGACCCACTCTTCAGGCAGATGAGGGACCGTCGGAGTCGAGCTGGACCCACTCTTCAGGCAGAAGAGGGACCGTCTGAGTCGAGCTGGACCCACTCTTCAGGCAGATGAGGGACCGTCGGAGGCGAGCTGGACCCACTCTTCAGGCAGATGAGGGACCGTCTGAGTCGAGCTGGACCCTCTCTTCAGGCAGAAGAGGGACCGTCGGAGGCGAGCTGGACCCACTCTTCAGGCAGATGAGGGACCGTCGGAGGCGAGCTGGACCCACTCTTCAGGCAGATGAGGGACCGTCGGAGGCGAGCTGGACCCACTCTTCAGGCAGATGAGGGACCGTCTGAGTCGAGCTGGACCCACTCTTCAGGCAGATGAGGGACCGACTGAGTCGAACTGGACCCACTCTTCAGGCAGATGAGGGACCGTCTGAGTCGAGCTGGACCCACTCTTCAGGCAGATGAGGGACCGACTGAGGCGAACTGGACCCACTCTTCAGGCAGATGAGGGACCGTCTGAGTCGAGCTGGACCCACTCTTCAGGCAGATGAGGGACCGTCTGAGGCGAACTGGAGCCACTCTTCAGGCAGATGAGGGACCGTCCACACAGGGCAGGGACCACTTCACCAGGGGAGGGGCATCTGGGTCCACAGGTCCTCAGGAGTGAGAGAAAGAAAAGAAGGCGGTGAACAGTTTGCAAGTGGAATCAAAAAATAAATATTGTTTGATAGCATAAGTAGTCAGAAGAAGAAGAGGATAGTGCTCAAGCTGTCATACTTCCCCCAGCACAGTTACTCCTAGGGCAGCGTAGCTGAAGCTGTGGGTTTATCTTTCTGTTCCTAACTACTCTGACCATAAGCGATTTCGAAGAGGAACGTTTTAAGCCTGGACTTAAATGAAGAGACTGTGTCAGCATATTTAACATGGGTCGGGAGCTGATTCCATAACACAGGGGCTTGGTAGCTAAACGCTCTACCTCCTACAGTACTTTTAGAGACTCTTGGCACCACCAGAAGGCCAGCATTCTGAGAGCGAAGAGCTCTGTTTGGATGATATGGTTCTATAGCATCTTTGAGGTAGGATGGGGCCATGTCATTTATGGCTTTGTAGGTCAAGAGTAGAATTTTGAATTTGATACAAGAAGGTTCAGGTTCAAACTCAGGTAGTGCTGGGAGTAATGTTTTACTCCTTGTTTTTGGAAATAACTTGGACATATTCTAGTAAAACATGTGCACATTTGTTTCTTATTTGGCACAAATATTTGCTATATTTTGATTTTTTAATTATTTGAAGTTACATTTTCCATGTATTTGCTTGTGTTATTGAGAGCTATTCTTATATAATACTTTATGAGCTACTGTGTGCATGTCATTTACAGTTTGTATCAATACATTTAGTTGAAATCGACCCCTTCCTTCTGCTAAGTAACTTCTCAAACAGGTTAATAATAATCCATCTATTATAAAAGAGGGTTTGTTGTAATTCATGGCATAGATAAGCAAACATGATCAAGATATATCTCAGATTCAACAGTAATTATATATTTGTTAAACATTAGTTTAAAACCACATTCACTTGACCACCTTGAGCTCATGACAAAACTGAGCCCAACTTTCTGTGTGCGCTGGTTCAAAGTCGGCTGGAGACCTCTTCTATCTCCTCCTCAGACGCTGCACACTCCATCTGAAGAAAAGTGCAGAAGTGTTGCTCTTGTCTCTTGGTTCCCATCGGCTACACTTTGATCCCGGGCTCAGCAGCAGACCGGCCCTCGCAGCACTGCCCACAATCAGGTGTTCTGCTCCTGTCTGCCCCTGTCTGAGCCGCCACAAGAGTTCAGAATGCACTCAAACTTTGGATCTCCTGCACAAACATCTTTTATTCAAAGGCTGTCTGTAATCACAAATAAATAGACGTTCTGGCGATGAGCGTGAGGCAGAAAGGAGAGAGAGGGCTCTATCTCCAGAGCAGATAACGCAGATCTGATCGCGCCGATAACAGAGTAATTTGGCTTTTAGAGCTAGCCGCAGGGGCCCGGGCGCTGTGTATGGGAGGTTGTTTTTTTACACATTTTTATCTCTCCTGTTGAAGAGCTTTTCATCTCGTACGATTTTCCCTCTTTTTTATGTCTTTTCCCCAGAAGGTGGGATCACAAACCCACTGAAGGAACAGGAGCATGTTTTAAAGCGATGGACAAAATACAAATATTTGAAAATGTATTTCATGCTAATTATGTCAGGTTTCATGGCCCTGGCACAGTACTGAGGCACAGCCTGGATGCCTTAATTTGTATAGAAATTGTAATCATTTGTTCATTTCAAGGTGAAAATTGCATTTTTTAATTTAAATTGTATCCTGCGTGATAGGCTATTATCTATAAAAATGGTGTGTGTGTATCGCGGCCCGTGCCCCTGCGTCACGCCTGTTTAGAGCCTCTGCAGAGGGGCTGCTGCATGAGCTCTGACTGACTGCACGGGCTGACTCACACACTCATCTCCATTCTCTTATTAATATTAATTAGTTTGAGAGCACCGCAGACTATCAATACAAATGGCACGAGAGTTTTATCCTCCCATCTAGTTTTCTGCTCCAAGATTCATAACTTTTGACAAAAACATAGTACACATTTACATTTTTAAACATATGTATATACAAATACATACAATTTTGTAAGAAAGAATATGTATGAAAAAAACAACTTCATCTAGTATGTTTAATCTTTGGTCTTCTAATGTCTTTTTGAAACCACACCATTAAGACTATCTATATATATTCAAGATTAGAAGCTACAGTGAATGCCAAACATTCTGTTTTGTTAACTGTTCATCCAAGTCACTGTTCATACAAAACTATTAGAAAGTCCAGTCTGGCAGCTCAAGAAAGGATTATTGCAAAATCAAACCAGGGAATAACTGTTCTGGTTAACATTTGTCTGTTCAAAGAAAGTGGCTTGTTCTGGAACACAATTGAAAGACATTTCTGTTTACTTGGACTGGTGTTTTTTATTGTAGTTCCATAAACCAAAAAATAATAATCTGTTACTTTTTAGAATCAATTTACGTCTCACAAAACAATATTGTAAACATGTCTCATTTATTAGAAAATAATGTATATTTTTGGTTTAATTTAATGTAGCTTATCGAACTAGCTGTAGGGTTTTATTTGTAAAAAAACAAACATTACTGGGGCTTGGGACTGACACTAAAACACTTTGTATAGTAAAAACTAGTATAACTTTGAACACGTCCTTATGTACATCAGCCACTTTGCCAAAACGAACACAGTCATTCTATTACAAAATCCCAATATGTGAACTATTTTAATTGAGTCGCGTCGATCCCTCATTGCGTTTCCCGTCAGCGCTGCAGACGATCTATCAATAATTCCTCAGAGGGCCAAGCGTGAAATCTGAAATACCCCAAATGTTCTGAAAATAAGATTTGCTGCCTATGCAAAGCAGCCAGGAGCAGATCTGCGCGCTGCAAGCTGTGCCCCAGTGTCTGTGGCAGTGACGAGCACAAAGCAGGGCTCAGGTACACGCCGTATGCTGGCATAATTACAGGATTTGTGGGATTATTATACTGTAAGTGCTTTCACTGAGACAGCTGGGAGGTTTTTACTCCCAGTGACACATAATCTCGAAGAATAAAACCCGGACCCCCAGAGCATCGCTTAATCATTTCTTAGCATACCTGCACACGGCTCGCAACTCGCCCAAAGAAGACAGATTTACAGAATTTGAATTTCATTATCATATCTGCTGCAAATCACGGCAGAGTTATTTGAGTGCACTTTTGAAACAGGAAAACAGATTTGATTAATAATTTGTACAATGGAGCCCATTCAAGTTACCATATCAAAATAGTAATACTTGTCGACCGTAGAGCGTGTAAACTAAAATGTTTTAAATTCCACTTCAGCTGACTCATTGTTAGCATTTGTTAATGTTGGATTAGAACATTTAACACACAATTGTTGGCATTTGATGTTTTATGGTCCTCTAAAAGATATGGTTTATACAACTCAAACTATAACGATACCTATATTATGATTCATATATTTTTAATAAGTTCTCAAGCTAATCTTACCGTAATTTCTGAAAACGATGAGCACCGATTTTAGCTTACCCGACTTAAATGAAACACTTTTTGTATTTTCTCTGGCCAGAACTCTTGTATTAAGTCATTAAATATTATTTTTTTTTTAAATCCAAGGACACTCTAGTCATCTTTTAGAATTATCAAATCAAATCAAATCAAATCAATTTATTTTTGTAAGGCCCAAAATCACAACAACAGTTGCCTCTGAGGGCCACAGGGAGAAATTATAATCACGCGGTTTACTTGACAGTCCATAATGATATGTGTGAAACAGCACAATGGCTCCACATCATCATACAAAAAAAGGTGTATTTAGTATATATTTTTATTGAATTCTAATTTAACTCTGAGATGAATCAAAATGAACATGTTTAAGTTCTGAGATGTGTATTATTATAATGTCTACAGTGGGTTCATTAGAAGTTTACAACTCGGGTCAGTTTGACATCATTTCTTCTTCGCATTAGCTGAAGGAAGCTTGTTGTTTCATTGAGTGGCAGGAAATATTTGTGACATTTGAAAACACTTTTTGGTCCACTTTCTCTCGAGCTCCTCATCTGTCCCCGACCTCCTTCTCTGGTCCTAAATGTGATCAGAATCGGCGCAGCTATACCATATTTCCACGGCTTATTTTCCCCATGCAGCTCGGACTGTGACCACATGACTGCTCTATCTATCGCTCCTGCTGCCTCCCTGTGCGCGAGATAGGCCCTGCTCAAGACTCCTGGTTTCTACTCGCAGGCATTTCCACATTTCCATTTTCTGTGATCTAAACAAACCCATTACCTCAAGTCTACAGCCCCCTTGGCCACGAGAACCCTAAGGACGCAGCCCCGGGGCTGTAAAAAAGCGTGGAGGAGAGCTACCTTCAATGGCCCCTATGTTAAGTCCGAATAGTCAAATAGCACACTCGCCCAAGCAGGCCCCTTCACTTATCTAAGGCACTGCAGAGGGGTGACTGCTTATCCCTATACCTCTGTAGTCAATCAATTAGGGGATCAAAGCGGGAGATGAGGCGAGTGTCACAAAGCTCTCCCACACATAGAGACACTTCACCTGACTGACAGCGGACCAAAGGGGGACACAGAGCGAGCGGAGGGGACAGCCGTAGCACAAGCAGAGGTCTGATCCTGGACAGGCAGAACTGCACATGAGTGTATGAGGCCTGACACTGAGCCCCAGAACAATAGGCCCCTGCAGTGGAGTTCCCACGCACACAAACTTACATCATGTGATATGGACCCGAGCGGAGTGAACTTTGAAAATGAAACATGAGTAAGAGTTACTTCATCTGACAAAAAGTTAATAACACACGTTTGCATCAGCAGGCTCTTGTCAACAGTGACAATACAATTAGATGCTTTGTTTTTAAGTTGTTTGAAAGAGAAAGTGATGGAAACATGTTCAGATAAAATATACTTTTGCGTCTCAACATTGGACTTATGTATTGTAGTCAACACCAGTTCACCTTCTGTGCTCTGCAGTTTAGCAATCTGACTTTTAAAAGTGTTCATGATAGGGCAAAGAATATAGAACAAAATATGTCTTGTTTTTTCTAAAAATAAATCTAAAATGTTCACTCTGAAACATATGCTCAATAAGATACAGTAATTGTGTAATATTGTGTTGTTGCCCTCTGCTCCTGACACTTTCACCCAGCACTGATCCCAATAGTTGTTCCTTGGCAGTTGACTCACCCTTCAATGGGACACAATAAAGTATACCTAATATTTCACATATTTAATGTAAGAATTTTATATTTTGGGAAATGTTTAGCCGTTTTAGCCATTTGTAGATACATTAATAGTAAGGGCTAATTTTCAGTGAAAAATGTCTTTGGTCTGATATTCTAATTTACAACAGTTCACAGTATGTAAGAGTAAACAAAAGACATGTGGAAAATGTGTAAAAGGTGCAGCAACAACTATAACACCCTGAAGGAAAAAAAAAAATGCAGGTTGAGAGGTTATTGCTTTGCCTGGAGTATTCCCGGACCTCCTACAAGAACATTTACATAGAGCCTTTTTAAACTCTGGTTTGAACAGTGAATAATGTTCTTGATAATACACAATATGCTTGTGTGACTGTTTGACAATGTGTTTCCTACATTTGAATATTTGACTGCTCATGTACCTCCGTCATGTCCGACACAGCTCCCACGCTGCCTGTGGTGCAGCATGAATGGTGGGCCTGTTTTGACACTGTGCAGTTTGTGGATGCGTAGATGCCTCATAACTCCGGTCAGTCCTCTGCATTGACACCATACCAGAGGGATTTGCAGAGCGCTCTCCCCTGGTCGGCCCGCTCTGTTCTGGGTTCGGGGCAGTGCGGGAGGGGGTCAGCTGGTCCAATGAATGACTTCCTCCAGCTGCAGCCCTGTCATGTCGAGCACTCATCACTCCTTAATCACATCACACATGGAGAACACACGCGCGCTCTGCTAATGCTACGCTAATGCAACGAGACGCTCATAAAGTTTGCACCTTTTAACCCACCGTATATCATTAGAGGTTATTTTGGACAAGGACGTGGTTAACTGTTGCATGCATCAGTATTTTCAAACTGAATTGACTTAAAATTGACTCAAATCATGGCTATTAGACAACCAAAACTAAACATGAAGTGATTTTAGTGCTGATGCAGTTTTCACATGTGCCGGGGACTACAGTAGTTTTGTGTATAGATTTGTAATGTTTTTGTTAATGTGCAGTGTTTAAGCAGAAGAAGCGAGTAGGAATTTGACCTGTGCATCTGTGATCTTAACATGATTAATTTGTTTGCATGTTTTGTACAACGTATGAGTTCTGTTTGTTTTTTTAAAAATGACGATGGAAATTAGCTTTGGTTATAATCCTGCGTATTTACAGGATTTATATGTTTGTAACATTTTGTGTTTTAACATGCATTGTCCCTTTGCATTGCATTGTAAAAATCACAAATACAATTATTATTATTTATTTATTTTTAATCCAAGTCAAAGCGACATTTGTGACCAAGATCATTTTTTCTAACAGCATAGTTAAAATAAACTCTCCTGGTTTTATTTTCCCACATCACTGTTTTAATATGAAGTTATTTTCATGCTCAGCCTAGTGTTTTATTTATTATTCACTTTTCTAATAAATTAAAACTTACTATCACGTGTATTTCCTCTGAACTTGTCGATCCTGTGGTTTCATCATCTTCCTCACACAATATAAGACAATATAATATAACACCTGTGTGAAGTGTTGACCCCAAAATCATGTCATTGGCAGGCACTATTATCACTTTTATTATACATTTTTTCCATCACCAGTTAATGCGTATCATGTACACACTTCACACCTTTGCAACAACAGACAAGAACGGACCAAAGACTATTTTTGGAATCTTTAATTGATAACAGTTACGCCAGTGTTACAGTAAACACACCAACAGGCTGAAGGTACAAGTTTCCCACTACTTCTAATACTTCATACAGCAGAATAAATTATACCATGGGAATATACACACATGCCGAACGGAAAAGGCCAAAAGCACAGGTCAGGTCAGAAAGCAACTAAAAACAGGTTAACATCGGAACGCACGGGAGGCAGGAGGACTTTCAGGGGCTTAAATATCCAAATGTCTATCGACGTGTTAGAAATGAGAAGTCACACTAAGTCTAAAATCCTTTGTATTTAAAATATACACATGTGAGGTGTTACTTTTTCCCACTTTCATTGGTCCACGAATGCGTCAATGACACTTGTGCCAGAGAGATTGCGAGATAGGTCCATTGTCCATCGCTCTGGCAACGTTGGTCCCAAAATCCTCTCCACATTGTGACGTTTCATCCAGCCCCGTTTCAAAATATACAATAGTCCTTATGTCCAAGAGGCTGTCTTTTCCGTTAAGTCTCTCTTTTGTACAATTTTATCGCAACAGTGGAATTAATACTTTAACTAGTTTATACAAAATGCTCCACTCTTCTTAGCTTGGGCCCAGAAACAAAACTTAGTTAGAAAAAGAATGTGAAAAAACAAGAAATTAAAGTCAAAATAAGATAGTAAGACATCTACTTTCTGAAATCCTTGCTTTCCTACCACTCATCATGGTTGAGTAAAAAAACAAACAAAAAACATTGTATATAACAAGCTGCTCCAAACTACTGTACAGTTTTCATAAAATGGTCCAGATTTGTGAAAAAGTCGACTACAAGGGCTACACAAATGTCTCCACTATTACATCTTTTTTTTTCTTTTTTCTTCTTCTTTCCCATTTTGTACATTGCTGTGAATGGGGAGGATTATCGGGGCATCTGGTTCAAACTGGAGGTGTGGAGGTCTGAGGTTGACCCGATTAAGTGAAATTTTATAGTAAATGGGAATGTCGTCTAGTGGGCACTTTTTAAAATTGGTAATGTTAAGAGTTCAGGAATGGTTTATGTTGGTGACCGTCTGCGTCCGTGGAGTCCTGTTGGAGGACATTTTTGGAGCTGGTTGTTGCATTTAAGTACATTCTTTTATAACTTTTCTGGAAACATCTCCAAGGTTTTGAATGCATTTGTGTGGCAAAGGTTTAATTATCGATCATAACATGTTGAGGAATGTGTTAATATGTCTAGGGAATGTGATGGAAGCTGTGGAATTCAATTGAAAGTGCATGTACACCAAAAGAAAAGCGCCCCCTACTGGTATCTACTGCAGTGGGTCACTGTCAATTAGCTTTGACATTACATTTGGGCGATTTAATTTTCTTTACACCATTAAATACACACATAATTCCCAGTATTCCCGGGAGGGGAGGAGGACGGAGCTAGCCCTCTTTGGCTTGGTCCCTATTTGCAAAACAAAATACATTAATTTTGATCCCAATCCTGTTTTTGCAAATAATGCCATTCTTCCCTGAGGACCGCGGCTAAGAATGGGAGAAAGGTTAGCGAGGGGTTAAAAAAAAAAGCTAATGTCGGGCCAAAAACACTGCTTCAATTCCCAACAGGATCTTTCCAGCCAGACTTCCCACCGAGTGGCCAAGTTCTTTCGGAATGTAAGGACAAAATGTTGGAAGTGAGAAGGTCAAATCGTTCAGAGGAGCTCCGGGGATCGGGCCGAAGGAAGAGCAGCTTGAAAAACAATCACCTATTTTCAAATTCACGCATCACGCACGCTTCCATTGGTCCCATCCTGTTATTTTTACACATCGACTAAACAGAGAAAAGAGATACAAACGTGAATCAAGGAACAACGGAAATCACCATAATTGAATAACAGCAATTTTAACAATATCAAAAAAGGAAATGAGGGATTGGCTTTGTTAGCGACTATGAACAGCAAAGTACATGTCGTCGATGGCTCAGTCCACAGACCGACGACAGTCCAAGTTTCGTTTATGTGCTCTTCCATAAGTCAGTTTGGGGGGCATTTTACGCAAGACAAACGCACTTGAGATTTCAGACAATTCCAGTGGTCATGGAGAAGAAGAAGCCATTTTTCCTTGGCCTGGAAAGAAATCGGCGCTGATCCAAAGTCTTGGTGTGGCATGAGTTGTGTTAGCTTGCGATGGTGTTAGTGTTTGAGTTTAGTAGGCCTGCCCTGTCTCCACTTGAAGCAAACCGAGCACAGCTGAGTGGTCTCCGAGCTTCATCCTCCTCTGGGTGGACAGACTCACGTTCTTAGCCAGGTAGTCGACTGCAGCTGGAAAAAGAAAAGAAAACTAGGTAAGTCTATAGGTTTACTATGTTTACTATGTGGTTAAGACAGGGTTAGATTTGAAGGGACCATTTTACATGATCTATACCTTATTTAGTCCCAATAAACCATGAATGTAGACTTGATACATACTGAACACGTGGTTTATTAAGCATGATTTAGGTTTAGTAAGTACTTAATTTAGGTTTAGGAGTTAGAAGCTAGGAAATAATTAAGCATGGAATAAACTATTTGTTCATGATGAATTAAGTCTTTGTCCATGTTGTTTTAAGGCAATAAAAGTATTGTTTTTTATTTGTATATGAGTTTATTAGGTTTTTTTAAAGAACATTTTTAGCTTGTTTATTTCACAGAAAATGTGTCTTGATACTTTTAGGGCTTTGTAACTCATGTCCCTGTGTGGATTTCAAACTACAAATGGAAAATAAACTTAACTATTGAGGAGACAAACAAACGGTCTGTTCGATTCTGAGATTTTGTGGGGCCTTTCTGTTCAGAGCTGTCATGTTCCCCTAAATCCAGGAATGGTTTTCTCTTCCTCCAGTTATTACCACTGACTTAAAACATGCACAATATTCAAATCCATCAGCGGAGCAAGATACCGGCTCGAATACTGACAAAAAGCCCCTAAAGGTACGACTTCCTATCAATACTTGGTGCCATTTCTGACCATTTGGCCTGGCCCTCATCCTCTTCTTCGTTCATTCACAGCACAACAGGTCTAAACGCAGCGGTTTTTCCACTCGCACGTGCACAAACCGACAGACAGGTGGCAGATTTCTCGAGACATATGCCCCATTCATTCCCACATCATTTCCGCGATTAAGGCTGAAATAAGTTGTGGCAGTAGCGAGTAGAAGACAAAGCCCCTCCCCCTCCGTCCCTTGTCTGAGGTTGGCACGGCGATGGCATGGCGCTGTCACTCACACAGGTCGCCGTGTGCTCCGGGACGTGCCAGTCTTCATTAAACCTGGCATCTCCGATTTCATGCCCTCCACACGCCACATGGACCATCATTTTCGGCGGCAGACAGCAGCTCTCTCCCTCTCCCCTTCATTCATTACACATCCACTGTGCTCAATCAGCGTCTCAATTAACCTCACTTCAGATCACATCCGCGCGCCCGTCACTTTCCCGTGAAGATGACAAAACGCGACGCACACACACACACACACACCCATGCACACACGCGCACACACATGCACACACACACGCACACACACACACACACGAGAGCCACGCATGGAAACCCGAGCAGCAGATGCACTCGAAGCTGGATAGAAATGGCCTCTCGATCTGGTTAGTCTGAACCAAACTTCTATCTATTTTGATATGTAATTTCACATCTATAGGCGCGATTCTCACTCACACTGTTGAAAGGTAAATTAGGTGAAGTTTATTGCCAAAGGACACAACAGAAGAATGTATTGTCAAAAGCGGGGAGTAAAATGTTTTATTATACCCATATGGAAAATTGTCCTCTGCATTTGGCTTGTCCTTCACAGCTGCTGTGGGAACCTGTCAGAAGTAGTGCGTGACCTCAGCCAGGGACCGTTTCCAGAGATCTTGAGTAGAGATAGACCGAAATATCAGTTGGCTGGTACATTATGCTGATAAAAAAGTCTATGTTTTATTTCTATTTAGTGCTAAGAGGTGTGAGTGAGTGGAACGGGCTGTGGGTGAATTTTTATTGAACTATCAAAAATATTGGCAGAGCTTATTCGTCATGGACTTTCACTGCATTATAAACCCTGTATTGGGCATGAAAAAACGATATTTGACCGATCATTTGTTTTATGATCAGGACTAGCTAGCTTTAGGATTAACCTCACTAACTGGAAAACACAGAAGACGCCCAGATGTAACGAGAACATGCAAACTCCACAAAGAAAGGCCCAGAACCACCTTCTGTAAGGAAGGTAAAGCCACTGTAGTAGCATTAGTGTTAGAAGTTGAATAACTAGCTTTGAGTATTGGCCTATTACGTTCTAGATTTTCCCAGATATGCAATCCCTGCAACCTACAGAGACATTTACAACACCGATTACTCTCAGATAGGCAGGCAATGTGGATTTCCTCGCTAACTGACTGAATAAAAGCAAAATACTTGTGAGGCGTAGCTTTCTTGTTGGTGAAAGTGTGCTTCCTCTTACTCTCCTGAACAGCTCTGACAGCATCAGTCAATTATGCTAATCTAATAAAGGCACTCTTTCCTGCCCTGTGGCTGTGTGTATGTGTGTCTGTGAACAAGGGGCTGAGGCTGAGGTGGGACAGAGGACACTGCAGCCCCTCCGGGTGTCTCCTCTCCTTTGAAGTGTCCCTCTCATTGTCCCGGGTCGAGTGGAGCAGGGTGTCTGCTCCCCTCGCAGAAACATATAGGGAAGTTTTATCAAGAGCACGTGTCTCAGTCTCTCCAGAAAAGAGGGCAAAGGGCAAAGGGTGCTTCCTCGAAAATGGCCAGCACTTTGAAAATGTGACGGTTAATGTGACTAGCCCTTGTTTGTAATCAATGTATTGCCAGTTTTTGAGAAATTATGCCATTTTTAGTCAGGGTCTCTTAGATATTATCTTTTTGTTACATACTTTCTATGGTAAAATGTATATAAAGGTTTGCCGTTGTATTATTGTGTTAAAGGACTCATAGCATTAAAACCATGTTGGCTCATCATTGCACAAACATTGAAATTGGGACTAAACTAGGACTAAACCAGGAACTAACTATGGGCAAGGTCAGGGCAAGGACTCAAAGCGGACCAAGTTAAGTCTTTACTGATAATGTCACAGTATAAAATGTTTGTTTTACAATTATTGTGAGAAGAAACATTCATCATCATTATTGTCGGCACTATGACCACACAACATTGAAATCTTTCATTTGCATTCTAAAGGCTAGTTTTGTCAAATCAAACGAATGAAAACAGCCTGATTAAACTAAAAATAGTACTTGTTGCTGCCTATAATTCTAACGATTATTATTTTTTGGTTTTTACGATTATCGATTAACCGAATAAAATCTTGACATCCCAAAAGCAGAATTAAATTGGGCTCAAACTCTGACTCAAACAAGCACAAGTGTGTTAATAACGACTAATAAATGCCACATCAGCCACAGATAAATGCATATGTCTTTATCAAATTGATGTTGCGCAAAAGCAAATAGAAAACAAAGACATCACACATTTATCTTCAGTGAGCCTTTACTCTATTGAGTGAAATTGCTTTAATCATTATCGAATCATTGACTTACTCTGTCCGTACTGGCTGTACTGGTATCCTGCGGCGACGGGGTCCACGCTGTAGCTGGTGGCGCTGTACGTGGGGGGGCAGTAGGACTGGGAGGAGGCCAGGGAGTCCACACTCTTGATGGGGTCGGAGCGCTGGCTGCAGCTGGCCGAGATGGAGTTGGAGCTCTCCAGGCTGCTGTGGAGGGGCGAGATGGAGAAGTCGTGCTGGCTCTGGGACGCGCTGGGGTTACTCAGGATGCTCATCACCTAAGGATGGATGTAGGACAGAGGCGGTGAGGTCAGGAGTGGAAGACATTATCATTATCACTGATATTTTGGACGTTTAAGGCAAAAGTCAAAAGTATTGAAAATCAGACACTAATCAATACTAAAACTAGTATGTAAACTAGAAGAAGTAAGGATACAAAAAAAATTCCAAAACGGTACAAAATTGGACCTTTCCTGAAACGTTTTAGAATGAACTTGAGCTTTAACAGAACAATACAAGACCAGATGAAATGTGTTTTTTTAATTGTGTATCCAAATTGATATTGAGTGTTTAGTCTTTTCCTTAGTATTGAAATTGAGTTTGAAACTGTTGTATTTTAACAACACTATCCCATTGTACCCTTTCTACGCTCATCATTTGTCTACACGTGTCTCTTCATAGGCCTGGTCGGCTCCTGAGCAGGCTCAGAGCAGTCCACTCTGACTCTCCTGGGGCAGAGGGGGAACTGAGGGTGTTACATTTGGAAAATTGAGGATCAAAGCTCCAACAGAGTTATGGGAAAGTACGTTTTCAGTGCAAATATAGCACTCATCCCAGCTCTTCACGGTGCAGATACCAATAGAAATACACAATTTCAACTTTGAAATAGGGAAACTTCCCCATCATTTTTTTTTTTTTTTTTTACAAGTGCAGGGTGAAGGAAGGATGGCACAAGGACAGAGCAGGCAGTGAAGGGTGACGAGGTTAAAAAAGGAGAATTTGAACAAGAGAGAGTGTTTCCATTAGCCGCTGGTGCCAGTAAGTGCTGTTCTCTGGGAAAGAGGGGTCCCATAGCGATAATAGACTCACCAGTAGTGCCAGACAGCCCCCCGTCCCACCAACCCTAAAGGCCTGAGCCGCAGCCTACAGCACAACAAGCACCGAGGGAGTCCCTAATCCTTCGCCCCTAGCCTACCCATCTCATGAATAGTAATGGGGTTGGAACGGGTAAATGATCCCCTCAGATCCACATACAAAGTCCAGGCTCGGTGAAGCCAACAGAGGGGCCGCTGATAGTGCAGGTTGGGCCTGCGCTGCATATTACACACACACTGTATCATTCAGAGTGCACAAGAAAGCCTCCCATTCAATATTTCAGATTATTGTAATAGCTTGTGACACTGGTCCGAAGAAGGGTTCAAAATGTGTTGAGGCGACAGTATACCACAAATTTTCTCATGTCACGGTCCACACCCCTCCCCTCAATGGCAACAATAACATTTCAACCTTTTCTGATTCTATTTGAATCATGCAAAACTGGACCTATTCACTAGCATTATATTAAACTCAAGTTTACAGCTTATCCATATCTTTGGATTGGAATTCATACTCTGTAATGTATTACCAAAATATATATGCATTTACCTCTGTTTCCCCTTTTACTTTTTTGTCCCGTTCCCTACATTTCTCTTTATGGTTCTTCATATTTTTTTTCCGTATTATCAATAACCAATTCAATGTTGACAAGTTTATAGCGACAATCTACAAAAATAGAAATGCCGGGTATCCAATCATGTAAAAGCAATTGACCACAGCTTCCAACTAAGCAGTACATTCATATATTAGATTATATAAAGCGTCTTAAAGTCTTGCTTTTCGACATACAATTTCTCCATTCCATCATCTGAATATTGAGCTTGCAGTTTGATTCGAAATTACAGTTCGCTGACATAACCCAAACATAAGTATTGATTTCCCTAAGCCATCAAATATATACCCAATTTGGGATTTTATTTTATTTTTTTCATGTGCTAATGCTAACTGCTCCATTGAACTTGCATTGTGTTTTGCCTTTGCTTTTATTATTCTCTCAGTTACTTGAAGTGAAAGCAAAAGTGGGGGTCGATAAAAAGCCAATTGTCCTCCACATGGTTTTCCCTCCGAACCTTCCTCTCAACATCAGGTTCATGTTGAGTTTCGCCATGCTGCACTGACCCTTGACCCCTGGACTGCTAAACCAATTAGCTCGTCGTGGAGGTGCTTACACACAGCCGTTCGCCGTTAGCATCTTGTGAACACTTGCATGCAGGCACAGACGGGCTGAAACTGGCCGCAAATGATACAGTGCAGGCCAGAAATATCCCACAGAGGAGAAATTAACTATATTCTATAAATGAATCATATTTTCAAGAAAAGTCACCCAGGAAATATGGCGTTAAAGTCATTTCCACATGTTAATTCTATCAGTATGGAAACCCCCACTATCCACTATAGTGTACATCTGTGCTCCAAGCATGTGACACATGAGCTATAACAGGGAGATTCATGGAGCCTTCAGAAACGAGGCCTGCACAGTATTAGAACAACGTGGACTTAGTATTTAGGAGCTTATAGTTTGCATTACACGCTACATCTCCTGAATGTATTCAATCATTCATTGTAAAAGAGTATTCAAACAGCCAAAACCGCATTTTGGATTGGAAGGATAACTGTTAAAAGTATATTTAAATTAAGACTTATTAAAATAGTTTTTGTTTGGTCTTAAAATTGTGAATGGTCCATTATATTCTAACGATTTACCAAAATGATGTAGAAACTATTCTCATAAATTTGTAGTACGAGCATTTCAGGTAATAATTTGAAGATAATATGATTGCTTTTAATAAACACAATAATAATACAATAGGGTTTAATAAAAGCCACTTCCATCTAGGACTCAACTAAGTTCTTTGTGCCTTCTGATATTTCAATATCAGTAAATTTGTCATATATTTTCCAGCTATAACCTAATATGATCATATAGTCCAAACGCTTAATGAGTGTCCTGTAAAGAATTGCTGAAGGGCTTAAGTCTTTTTTAATCACTGGTTAATAATAAAAGGCTGATTAGATTACTTCCCTAGAAAAGAGAATTGCCAATTAATGTCCACGCTCAAGTTCTTCAAAAGAAAATGACTCTTATCATTGATACAGTTTTAGCCAATTACACTGCCACTTCTGTCTGGTCATCTGAGAGAAGAGGTTTATCTGTCATTTTATAGCAGTGAACAACGCAGTTTGTCGTATTTATATCTCTATTAAACCTCTATTTGTTTGTTAGAATCTGTACATTACAGCCATTAAAGCAAAACAGAAAACTCTGTTCACAGCCTCTCATTTTCCCCTCTGGTTTTTGCGAGGAAGGCAACGGTCTATTTGCGAGGTGGGTGTTAGTTTTACAGGCCCGTAAAGTTCATCCTTCGTTTGTGAAATGATACTTTGTGATGCAATAAAAGTGTCATTTATTTCCTTTGACTAATGTCTGTCTTTTATCGTTTTGGTGTCTCTAATGTCAAGTATAATGATTTAACTTGAGGAAAAGAGCTCGACGTGGTATTGTACCCTGGGCCAAATGATTAGAATTAAATCATGTTTTTCCCTATAGCGATATCCACAGAACGTGAATTGTTTGAGTCGGCGTAATTTCGACTACGAGAGAATGTAAATTGGTGGCATGAGGTCACCTACTGTTTCTGACCGTTCAGCCCAGCGACATTAAAGGGTCAAAACGTCATGAAACCAACACCAGTGACTCATGTGCGATGTTTCTGGCCCATCAATACATCACCAAATTTAGAATCTTCCCATCAGTCAGTACAAAAATGTGAATCCATCCAAACAATTCCATTTCCTCGGTGTTTCTAAGGCCCCTCCCTCCTCTCCTCTGCGTCCTCCTCAGCAGCGGCGGCAGCAGCGGCCCACACGGCTCGTTTGTTGTTGTGCTCAGAGTGCTGCTGGGAGATAATGTGAGCCAGGACCCAGTTTAAAGGACAATGCTCGGGGCTGTTTCCTTCACCCACCACTCTGTCTACGCCCAGATAGATTACTTTATAAATAATAATAAAAAAAGTAATTAATTCCCACAACTTCTGAGCCCTGCAGCCTGTGGCGACATGAATGGGGAAGTGTAAATTGATACAATGTGCATCCTTTTAGATAAATAAATAGCGACATTGGAGACACAAAAAAGGCCCTTTATATCCCCCCCTAATTTCTGCAGAAGACAAATTTGTTTTTTTTGTTCGGGGCAATGTTCGACGAGTGGCTCTTTGTTGGTTTGTTCATGAGGAGAGAACAATATATGAGACAAAGAAAAAAACTGAACACTATTTAGACTGGAATAAGTTGGTTCAAGTTCGGAGATTACCTTAAACTTCAGTTCGTTTTTTAGTTTTGAGACTTTACTTTTATGATCCCAAATGTCTGTATTCAACACTGTGCATTGAATATGTGTTTTCTATGCTGTTTATTGCCATTTTCAAGAGGCACACTGCTGCATAAGGGTTTTGTCTGGTGTTTAAACAAGGTATTTATATTGTACATTACAGCGGATGATGGAATTTTTCCCATTTTTGTCCCATTTTTCACATTCACAAGTCATGTAGACTAACAACCAATGGTATGTCGCCTTACTCAAGACCCTCTGTGCATACAAGCACGTGATTGGCCAAATCAGAGGTTGCAAATAAACCTGCGGTGGCTGGTAAATAACTGAACGCTTGCACTTCCAAAATTGCTGAATGAATAAAGGTTTTTGTCCGCCATGGTAATTACTTAGCATGTGGTACTCTGACCCAGTCCAAACAAAAGATTAGAACAAATATTGAAGTATTAAGTTTAGTACCATAACTAAACTGGTTGTAATCCAGAACTAAGTGATGCAAAACAATGAGCGAAGGACTAAACCAAGACAAAACTTGAATTTAACCCAGAACATAATTACAAAGACTAAACCTGAATAATATTTGTCATATAATTTGTAATATAAGTAATATATTTGCCTGTTTTCCTAATGTGCTGCAGCCTTATGTATGTTATCAGAGAGCTGGGAGACGAGGGTGAGGGGCCCTGAGAGAAAGTGATCCAGTGCTGGAAAGAGTGGCGGCTTTACGCTGGTACAAAGCCTCTGTAGGACTGCGCTGGCCCCGGGGCTCTAGTCTGCCTGCAGAGCTGATACGGGCCCTTCTGTTCCAACACTCCCTTCTCCACAAATACTCCTAATCTGCGCACCACTGGATTAGGTCCTCTGTCACCAATAGCTCTCCGTTCTGCCCAAATCGAATGCCCCCGAGATGTACCTTCAAGTGAGGCCGAGGTCACCGGGGCAGGCGGGGGGGAGAGGGACGTGTGCAACTTATCTGACTGCTGCAGAATAGGCTCGCTCGCACCTCAGCCGATCCAGCACACTGATACCGGCTTCATCCGAGTATGATTAAAGATCCTCCCTGATGATGACACTTGAATTTTCGATCGATATTTGAAGGGCGGTCTCTCTGTCCCGCGGCGGTGATTTCAGCGCAGAGGACAAGGTCCAGGAGACCCAGAAGAGTCTAAAAAGTGACTTTGACAAATAAGATAGAACGAGAATAGGGAGATGCTTTGTGAAAGTTTGACGAAGTTTGTCGAGGCAGAGAAACCGAATTGTAGTAGAAGTCACAAGTGATTTAATACAAGCTGTTACATATTACTTTTTTAAATGCAAAAGTATTTCTCTGTTGTTTTGTGTTTGATTTGTTTGCCTTCTCAGTATCTCAATCTGACATAAGAACTGCCCCACAATGAAAGCAAAGTAAATGAATCCATTCCAAAAGCCAGAATCCCGTTTGTCCCACCCCTCCCCCAGCGCTCACATGAGAGGGCCGGCCCAGCGGGCAGCGAGGCCCCTCATCTGAGCAGACAAAATGACTATTTAAAAATAACAGTGATTGCATAAATTGAATTAAAGCGTTTTGGTCACGGTGGAGGTGGCGCGGGGCTCACAGACAGCAGGCCGGTGGCAGGCAGCAGATGACGAGCTCTGGCCCCTATGCCACCGCGTTAATTGGCCACGGCACATTAATAAAAAGTGAAAAGTGTCCTCCACAGCGCCATCGCAGCCACAGGCAGAGAGTCAAAAAACAGTGGTTTGAGCTGCAGGGAGGGCTTTGAAGAAACTGAGGCAGAGGAGGAGGAGGAGGGGGCTGCTAATTGTGTTCAATTAAGTGTCTGATTGGCACTGACAGAATCTGGGCAGTGACACGTCAGGCACAGATGAGGACGATTAGGCGCCGCTGGAACAAGCTGTCACTCCACAGTCCCTCCACAGTCCCTCCACAACATGGTGGCTGCACAGGAGCTCTGTCTAATACGCTCAACAAACCAATCCACAACCATTACAATAGAGAAAGCCATGGAGATTACTATTATTATTTTGTTAAGCCAAAAATGTTGTCAAGTAATTTCCTTTTTTTTTCAGAACCGGACAATACATACAGGATGGACGTAGAATTCTGAAAATGATTGTGAGTTTTTTATGCTGAACACTCTGGAAAATATTGAAATGAAACCTAGCTCTTAAGGTCCATTTACCTCTCTTTAAGGAGATGTACTAATGTGCTAAACGCTACTTCCTTGTCGACTCCTAACCTCGACACACAGCTGCTGGAGCTTTAAAGACCTCTCCCCAGTCTCCCGCTGTATAAGCTATCAGCCCTGCCCTGCCTCGCTAAAGGTTAATATGACGTCTATTGGGCTGCAATTGGAGAACGTGTGGGGAGCAATCCTCTCCATTCTGTGCTAGTGATATGCTTGAGTAACTATGGGATGGATTCAGCCACTGGGAACAAGAGAGAGGCCCCTTCAAAGTGCACAGCCTAATGCACACAGACTTGCAGCTCCCTCAACCTTGCAATGCTGCTTTTTTCTTAAACTAAAGTGAAGTGGGAAAAGAGTGTGGGGCCTACAATCCCGCTTTGCATTTTCAAGATTTTGAGTCATTTTGGAGCTTTAAAAAATAAATCTAAAAAATGTAATTGTATATTTGTTCTATTGAATTTGTAATTGTTATTTTTTATTTGTTAGGAATTAAAATGTTGAAGCAGTTACACAGTTTATATGGCAAAGTTTTGTGTCAAATGCCCTTCCTGTTGCAGCCAGCCACATACTATAACTTGATTCTCTAATGTTTACTGTTTTAAAGCTTTATTGTAGTTTTCTCACCTATAAAATCAGGAGTCCGTAAAGTATATGTAACTTCTACAATTTTAGATGACCCAGAGTTGAAGCCAGTTACAATGTATAGGTTAAACTTAATCAATTTACAATATAAAATATAAAATACATAATACATAATAGTGTACTGTGTAAATACTATCTCAAGTATTGTCCATGTCTGGTAAGATGAAGGGGAAAAACTATAGACAGGGATGAGTTGGTTTGGAGGAGGTGTTTGCTCAAACCAGCAGGGGCTCGGGCTTGTGAAAAATGTCAGGTCAAATTGTTCTTGACAGTGTTAATATCTGCGGCTCATAGCCATAATTACATGTAAATAAATAGTGAAATAGCTCGCAGCTGGAGACTGAGAAGGGAGAGCGGGCGGCGCGAGGCAGGCAGCTGAGGACCCATCTCCTGCTCTGATTGTCAGGAGGAAGAAAGGCAACAGGGAGACGAGACATGTGCACTGAACCATGGCGCCAATAAACAGGAGAATTTCAAGGGGCTAAGAAAACTGAGAGCGTAACTTTGTGAGTCTACAGCAGCATATGGACGCAGTCAGTACTTGGCATGCAAAATTGAAGATGATTTTGATTGATTAAGGCATTTAATTTCACTTAGATGATAGTTTTAGCAGAAATGTTTTAGCATAATTCCATACAGTATTTAGGCATTTTGAATATTTGGCACTTGGAAGGTTAAATCAACCTTTGTTGTACATATTTTGTAAGATGTGTACAACAAAGTGTTTATATCTATACTTGATCACAACAGAGTGAGTGCGAGTGGGACGCGATGTGAAAATGTGGGTTAAAGCCGGAGTCAGAGCGAGTATTAATCACAGCATTGCACCTGTCAGAGTGGCATCTGGAACTAACGGGAAGCACATTTCTCCAAAACATTGTCTGAGCCAACAGGGGCAGAGGGGCAGGTTCAGAGCGAGTCCTGCCCCTGCCCTGCCATCCCACAACCCCCTGCTCCATGACCTCTGACCTTGAGGAGATAGGTCATTGCACATGTGTCCAGCAGACGTTTCACCTGTCCAACGCACCATCATAATGCTTTATTACTGTACCCTTCACACACTTGGCTGCTGTTATTATTTTGGGTCCAGCAAGTCACCTTCATGTGTTGTGGATTTGAGCTGCAGCGCAGATGAGCATGTGGCACACTGTATACCTGTGTGTAATAGCTATTTTAGATAGGATCGATGTCTGGGCCTATACTTTAATAAAGGCAGGAGCACTCTGCACTTTATAGGCATTTCAACTGCGTGGGACACATAGCATGTGAATCAGTTTCACTTATTTTCTCCTTAAATCCCCATCTTCTAGGATTTACTGAAATTCATATTGGCTGCCTCTGCAAGATAAATGTAAATCACATTCCCTTATATTTATTATTTATCAGGATGCAGCAGCTCACTTTCAGCAGGAAATATCTCTCACCCGCACACAAACACCCTTGCATTTAAATAGCATTTTTATTGTCCGCTATAGCCTTTCATCTGGGCGCAGGGAGAAGAGCTGCCTCTCCAGGGGAGAGAGTTGGAGCAAGAGAGGAAGGTGGGGAGAGAGAGCGTGCAAAGCACTATTGGCAAGGCATCATGGGATGACAAAAAGCCAAATGGAGGAAAGGAAGGTTGGTAGGTGAAAAATAGATTATGAATACACAAAGCACCCCAACCAAAAATATTTTGGAATGAAAAAGCAAATGGCTTTACTTGGATGGCCCAGAGACTGTGCAACAAATGTCTCAGGTGTAAAGACGAGCTAATGAGCTAAAGCATTAGCTCTGAGTAAATGCTAATATGAGCAGTGTTTTGGTAAGTGCAGCGCCTGTCACACCACAAAAGCAGCAGGGACATGACTGGAGAGCAGACTGAGCCGGGTGGATGTACATTCTGGTGTCACAGATGCAGAATATTTCCACAGAGTTCAGAAATGTTGCAAAACAACAACAAACATTAATAATCTGCGCGGGAACAGTATTGCCAGTGGATATGATTTACAGTCCCTGCCTTTTCTTGGCAGCTGCCAACAGCAGGTCTCTTTTTTCTCAAAGCCTCTTACATCTTTTTTTATACTTGCCAAATTGAAACAGTATTTGTTTTAATGGGAGTTCTAATTAACCACTATGTATTCCCCCTCTTGCTCTGCGAGTGGTGGAGCTGTGAATGCAGGCTATGTGCTCATCCCCTTTGATTTGTTGTCAGTGGAGGCTGCCAGCTGACACAGTGCCCGGCGAGAGGCTTAATGCCCAACTTTTAATAATGTGGGGGACTACATGCTCTCCCCCTCTCATTGGTATTCAGGTGCACAGAGTCTTGTTAGAAGTCAGGGAGTGAGGCGGAATCAGCCGCAGCTCCAGATTGTTCACTACATTTTCCCCTCCGCATTTTTTTTGGCAACGGCAGAGCTTGCTTCTTAAAAATAATTCATCCGTTTTTAAAAGAAGCGTCTGCGCAGGCTAATGGAGCAGTGGTGGTGCGGTGGAGTCTCCCCTGGCTTATCTCTGTCAGACAGTTGCGGGGAGTCGCTGGTGCCGGTGTCAGCGTGCGTGGATGGTGCAGCGCTGCGCGGGCTGCAGGCCTGGGGACACACTTCAAAGAGGCAGGGGTGAGAGCGCTCTGCTCTGATCCTCCACGAGAGCGGCCCACTCAGCCCAGAGGCCCGCTGCACACCGCCTTGTCATTCCAAAACACAACACTTCACTAAACTGCAACCAAAGTTACTCCACAACTTTAAAACCTTCATCAGCTCAGCAATACATTTCTATCAAAGTTCAGATAGTCTTAAGAAACAGACAGATGTTAAAACATCTCTCACTCCTTCGCAATAAGACAAACATATCAGAAACAAGATGGCAGTGTGCATCCATGCTTGGATATGAATATGTTCATCCCTAAATGCCACAACACTGTGCAGAAAAAAATGATTATATATTTTTCAATGTATTTGTGAAATGCTAATTTGATCCTATACACTGCTACTGCATTTGCATATCCATGGTAACAGAGACAAAAATGACCTGAATCAAAGTTGCAAACAGTTTTCTTCTGTTTCAAATTTACGTTTGTTTCATGCAATGTGAAAAAAGCACATAGTCTTTGGGTGCATAAGTCAATATAAATAATAACAAAAATAATTCAATACAATAGAAATAACACAAACATATATATATATATATATATATATATATATATATATATATATATAATGTGTTTGTGAATGAAAAAATATTCAGTCACTAAATGAAATGATGTAGCTGGAGCAGAATAATTGGATTTTGCTGGACCGTCAGGTTACTCTCTCTCATCTAACATCTCAAGTACTCAAGTATTCACACAACCAAAACAATAAACTCTGTGAGCAGGCCCTCTCTGTCTCATTTGCACAACATGTGTCTCCACACACTGACCAGCATGATTTCTGCTGATATTTCTTTCCTGATGTCATTATTCCTGTAAAACTTTCCCTGAGGAGTGAAACCCAAGCTGTGCCCGTGACTGGAGCAGACCACATGCACAGTTGTTTCCTCTCTTCTCACAGCAAGTGTCCCTGTCAGAGAAGGAATTCACAAAATGCCTCTTCATGGAGAAAAGAAGAAGAAAAGAAATGGCTATGGTTTTTTAAAATCTTTGTTTTGGAGTTATACAGATATGTCGATTCTAGTTTTAGTTGTTATTTTTAAGTATTAATGTAAATACTGTGTTTCAGATGACACTACAGTATTCTCCAGGCCTGTTGTGTCATACATTTTTGGGACAAATGTAGGTTTTATTTTTCTCATAATTGTGCAGTTAATTTTGTTGTGATGTAGTGAGATCAGAAACCTTACAAAGTTTGCTTGTATAAATTGTGTTTCATAAATTGTAGATGTTCCTATTGCTATCTTTAAGTAAACTAAAACATGTAATCAATACGGAAAACTGCACTCAATCTGAGAAAAACTGTAATAGACAAAAATCAATGGTAATGTACCGTATGGTTTAAGAAGTTTAAGGTGAGTTGTAAAGCACAAGCAGGTGACTTGGTTTTTATAATAAAGAGGTCAGTTTCACTTTGAATTTAAGGGTCGTTGCTATTACGCTGTACGCCGTGTATTATCGAAATACTGTATCTTTAAGAACACTGACTTGAACTAGAATTTGCTGAAAGAATTCCACATAGAGGTCTCCCTGCCCTCTGCGCCCTCACCGTCTCTCTAACACCTGCTGTGCTGTTAAATGAAACAAGACCAGTGACAAAACACACTTCTGGTCCTCGTGCTTTTGCCCAGCCACGCACAGCTCCTCTAACGCACAGCTCCCACCTCCAGCCCATAGTCCGTGCCACTGGCTGTAATAGGAAAAGCTGTTTCTGTCAGGATAGGTTATGGGATTGGGATGGACGCGAGCTCCAGTCGGGAATGCCGGACTCTGCAGGTTTCCATTACACTCCTGGCACCGCGCCACCGCAGTCTATTTACTTGGAATCACGGAATTTTGGTCAATCTTTACAGCAATTGCTAAGGCATCAACGCTCGACACTTGAGGGAAATGGCTCTCACATACCACTGCACAAGCATATCTCAGGCAAACAGATGAAGCCTCTAACTCATTTCCACCTCGATTTTGAGTCTTTGTGTGTCTTTTTCCATCACAGCAAACTGCAACAGGAGAATGTAAACCACCTATAGCCGGCTGAAAATAAATGTGTTGACAAGAGAAAAAGGCGTTTGTCTGGGATAAAGAATAAATAAAAGTTGGAGGTTTGTAGTGTTGAGTATCGGTGTGTGGCTTGTGAGAGGGGCGATAGGTTCTGCCCCGCCCCAGCAGGACGCAGCGGTGTGGGCTGAACTGTGATTCTGTGTCAGTGGGGACTCTCCTCTCCACGCTGACACAGTGATGGGACCGCCACAGCCATTTGCAGCTCTCTGCATCATCCAAAATAGTGTGTGAGTGCCCTGTTTGCACCACACAGATAATCAGCGACGTGAAAGAACAATCCGCAGTTTAACCTTTGCATAAAAGACAGGAACATCTCAGGAGTAGGTGAAGAGATTTGCATCAAAGCCACTTGATGAGTAATTGAATACTTAAGATCCTGGAGCGCTGTTGGCCAAAGGCTCCTGTCCTAATCCTCACTATGACAGGAAATGTGTAATATCCGGCTCATCTGTGAATGGCTGTGAGAGAGGCAGAGAAAGTGCGGTGCGCCCCATGCCAGTATCAGAGAGCCATTAATGAAAAATGAGTCCATGTTCCTGGTGTTTTCTGCAGGTTTGCAGCGAGAGCATTAGCAGTTAAAGCCCCTGTGCCACGATTAACAATCAAGCACGCTGTGAGCCTGCATGTTATCCTGCGTCGCTCCGGCATGAGAGGAAATCTCTTTTTTGTCACAAAATCCTTAATTCTTTTTTCTCTGAAGAAAGAGGGTAATACCAAGAATGTTTCCAATCTGCTTTGAGAAATATTTGAAGGAGAAAAAAACTCTCAATAAAACATGTGTGAACGACGGGGTAATTGTGGACAAATGCGGCATTGAAATTCATTTTCAACTCTTTACACACCATTTCAATCTTATTTTCTGCCTGTTAACCACGTCTTGTTGGTTGGGCTGGGCAAGACTGGCCAGTATTGATGGGTAATTGTGTATAATTCACTCCGTACACATGATTTGCATCAATACAAATCATTTTCCATTCTGCGTGGCTTAAACCTCAACCCTGACCATAGAGTTTATAAACGCTCATTAATGAAGGGGTCCAGGAGGTTAGACCAAGAAATTTACCCATTTGACACGGACAGAAAGTCTTTACCCCCACATCACGACAATACAACAGTTTCTTACAAAAACATATATATTTCAGTTGGAATATCAGGAGCATTTGAGTGCCTGCCTTGTGACTGACAGGTGCACAAAGCCAGGTAGAGTGACCGGGCAGCTTAATCCAGATTGAAAAGCTAACGTGGTGACGGCGGATCTGTCAGCGTGAAGCTTTTCAAAGAAACGTTCAATCACACAAACTGCAGAGTCTTACCACGACACACAATTACATGAAGAAGATTATGTGTCTACATTTATAAGCTTTAGCTAATTATTTCATCTGCATGTGTTCCTACTGGGCGGCTCCGGATTTAGATTTCCCAGGAAAGTCGAAAAGAGCGGTTTGAAGCAACTCGAGTACTTGTGGTATACTATCAAGATGAATTTTAATTTCTTGATGTTAATCCAATTGTTTTACAAATGTAGCAATTTCCAGAAGCTAAACTAAATCCAGGGCTTTGGAAGATGAACATGAAAGCCCACACCAGAGGTTATTTTGCAGAACATGATTTTTTTTTTCTTCACAATTTTAATTTCAATCAAAGACAATTAACTGAGAGTGAATTGGGGATATAATAAAACTGCAAGTGACAACTGACCCTCAATGTAATAAGAAAGTCTAGACTCCACATATAGAGCATTTGAATATGTATAAAAATGATTACGGTCCAACTTGATTCACTAAAAATAATTTACTTGTTTAGGATAACACGAGAAATCAGTGACACAAGCTTTTAGTGGCTAATTGGTTCTTCAATTATAATGTCATGCATTTGCTAATGCCCTGACATGGTATTTTAATGTCTTGCATAACACGCATTTCTGTGACTTAAAGCATTTACAACTCATATGAATCAAATAGTTGCTTGCAAATCATGGTTACCATTGTACATCATTCAAATAGTAACACGTTTCTGTACATTTAGCAACAATATATTTCGACTTAACAACTGCTACCTAAACATACAACCTAAGAAAGCATTTAGTATGAGTAGCTGCAGGATTTTATTACATTATGTTTGAGAAGCAAAGTCAAAATAGTTTGAGTGCGGATTTTTTGTGTGAAGTTGGATAATTTTTGCAGCTTTTGAACCTTTGCACCTTATCAATGATTTGTGGCATGTCCTTGTGATACTCGTCGTGAGATGATCAGATCGCTGGCTGATGCACATAGACTCTGATAAGACTCTAGTTCATGTGTTTGGCACTGACCTGAGGCGAGAGGCCGTTGCTGACTGCGTTCATGTGGTTGCTGGAGGCCGAGGGGCTCATGAAGGTGTCGGAGTAGCTAGAGAAGCCGTGGCGGTTGGACGTGAGGCCGTAGGCGGAGCCGGTGTCTGCGCCGAGGCCGCCCTGGTGCATGGAGGAGGGGGGGAGGGGCTGGGGTCTGTGCAACGTGCCACCATCTGATGATCAACACAGTGAGAAGAGGAGGGGACATAAGAAGACTGAATGTAGGAATCAGGAATCGTATACAATATTTGAAGGTTCACACCACATCAAAATGGAGACTAAACTTGGACTAGACCTTGGAGGGAAAAATGTATCTAACTGCATTTATTTATTTATTTTTCCAAGCATTCTAATTAAGATTCGACTATAGTTTGATTCTGTTCAAAGTTCACATTTCAAACCCGTCCAGCAACATTTGAGCAAAGACTGAAATGGTGAGGCCTGAACTACAGGGTCAGAAGGTTTTATACAGAATACGATATTTAAAAATGTCTTTGCCAGATGATTTGTTGTTTGCAAAGGGAATTATTAGTTAAATAATTACAGTCATTGCTAATTGTGATTTTGAAACAAGTCCAAGCCTCGACCAGAACCAAACCAGGACTAGATAAGAACCAAACAAAGCTGAAGCCTAAACACAATGGCTATACGGACAGGGCAAGGTGTAACTCATTTAATGTCTTGGAAGATTTTGCACCATGAGCTTCTTAAAATTACAAAAATAATAACAAATGTCATGTGATATGATTTCACAAAAATCAACTTTTTGTAAAATGGAAAACAAACCTAAAATTTATGATTCTTTATTTATCGAAACAAAGAAACAGAGCTGCTGTTGTAAACCTAAGCACTGTCAGTAAAGCTCAATTACGTAGCACATATTCCATATCATTTATAATTCTGTTAACTTGAATCAAAAATATGACATACCATGAATAAAGCAGAATAATCTGATCTGGATTCTATTACATTAAATGAAGTAGACAGGACAAGTTTAGAGGACAGTCTGGTGCTGGAAACTCTCTGTTACTTTGTACTTCTTCCACTCATTTTTGAGACTTAATTTATAATATTATAAAGGTACAAACGATACAGAAAGTTCAGTTTAGAGGTTTACTGTGGCCTTATGTAGACTGGCATATAAGATGTATGTGTGAAAACTGAACATGACGAGTGTGGTGCTGGGGTACTCTGTTTTAGCTTGTGATAGTGTGGGGTACTCTGTTTTACCCTGTGATAGTGTGGTGCTGGGGTACTCTGTTTTTCCCTGTGATAGTGTGGGGTACTCTGTTTTACCCTGTGATAGTGTGGGGTACTCTGTTTTACCCTGTGATAGTGTGGGGTACTCTGTTTTAGCTTGTGATAGTGTGGGGTACTCTGTTTTACCCTGTGATAGTGTGGGGTACTCTGTTTTACCCTGTGATAGTGTGGGGTACTCTGTTTTACCCTGTGATAGTGTGGGGTACTCTGTTTTACCCTGTGATAGTGTGGGGTACTCTGTTTTACCCTGTGATAGTGTGGGGTACTCTGTTTTACCCTGTGATAGTGTGGGGTACTCTGTTTTACCCTGTGATAGTGTGAGGTACTCTGTTTTACCCTGTGATAGTGTGGTGCTGGGGTACTCTGTTTTACCCTGTGATAGTGTGGGGTACTCTGTTTTACCCTGTGATAGTGTGGGGTACTCTGTTTTACCCTGTGATAGTGTGGGGTACTCTGTTTTACCCTGTGATAGTGTGGGGTACTCTGTTTTACCCTGTGATAGTGTGGTGCTGGGGTACTCTGTTTTACCCTGTGATAGTGTGGGGTACTCTGTTTTACCCTGTGATAGTGTGGGGTACTCTGTTTTACCCTGTGATAGTGTGGGGTACTCTGTTTTACCCTGTGATAGTGTGGGGTACTCTGTTTTACCCTGTGATAGTGTGGGGTACTCTGTTTTACCCTGTGATAGTGTGGGGTACTCTGTTTTACCCTGTGATAGTGTGGGGTACTCTGTTTTACCCTGTGATAGTGTGGGGTACTCTATTTTACCCTGTGATAGTGTGGGGTACTCTGTTTTACCCTGTGATAGTGTGGGGTACTCTGTTTTACCCTGTGATAGTGTGGCGCCGGGGTAGCTGGACTCGGGGAGCTGGTATGTGGGCAGAGTGGGCATCCCGGTCCCGGGGAAGCCTCCAGGAAGCAGGTGGTTGAACGCCGCAAGCTGATTGGCTCCTGCCTGTTTACGCCATCGAGCACGCCTGTTGCTGAACCACACCTACAGGACAGAGACATGTGAAGGTCAGGTTAGGTTAGGTTAGGTTAGGTTAGGTTAGGTCAAGTTAGGTTAGGTTAGGTTAGGTCAAGTTAGGTTAGGTTAGGTTAGGTCAAGTTAGGTTAGGTTAGGTCAGGTTAGGTTAGGTTAGGTCAAGTTAGGTTAGGTTAGGTTAGGTTAGGTTAGGTTAGGTTAGGTCAAGTTAGGTTAGGTTAGGTTAGGTTAGGTTAGGTCAAGTTAGGTTAGGTTAGGTTAGGTCAAGTTAGGTTAGGTTAGGTCAAGTTAGGTTAGGTTAGGTCAGGTTAGGTTAGGTTAGGTTAGGTCAAGTTAGGTTAGGTTAGGTTAGGTCAGGTTAGGTTAGGTTAGGTCAAGTTAGGTTAGGTTAGGTTAGGTCAAGTTAGGTTAGGTTAGGTCAGGTTAGGTTAGGTTAGGTCAAGTTAGGTTAGGTTAGGTTAGGTTAGGTCAAGTTAGGTTAGGTTAGGTTAGGTCAAGTTAGGTTAGGTTAGGTTAGGTCAAGTTAGGTTAGGTTAGGTTAGGTCAAGTTAGGTTAGGTTAGGTTAGGTCAAGTTAGGTTAGGTTAGGTCAGGTTAGGTTAGGTTAGGTCAAGTTAGGTTAGGTTAGGTTAGGTTAGGTCAAGTTAGGTTAGGTCAGGTTAGGTTAGGTTAGGTCAGGTTAGGTCAAGTTAGGTTAGGTTAGGTTAGGTCAAGTTAGGTTAGGTTAGGTTAGGTCAAGTTAGGTTAGGTTAGGTTAGGTTAGGTCAAGTTAGGTTAGGTTAGGTTAGGTCAAGTTAGGTTAGGTTAGGTCAGGTTAGGTTAGGTTAGGTCAAGTTAGGTTAGGTTAGGTTAGGTCAAGTTAGGTTAGGTCAGGTTAGGTTAGGTTAGGTCAGGTTAGGTCAAGTTAGGTTAGGTTAGGTTAGGTGACATTATTCGTACCCTTGGGTAAATTGGTTTAGAAAAGAAGTTAGGAAAACATTTCAAATGAGTTTTATGGCTGATTTTCTGCGCGTATTTTTTTTCTCCTTTACCGATTCATAGCTTTCAGAATGATGAGAAATTAGAACTGCTGCCAAAGCGGAACTAAATTAACTAAACTAAATATAAAGTTAAAAACCAACAAGAAACATCAATACATTTTTTTCAATTTCTAATAAGGCTTCATTACGCTGACCACAATATAAGAAATGTGTACTTTATTCACACTCCATTGCTCCAAGCTTCCAGAGTACCACCAGATCAGAATTGGGTATAGAACATTCCAGGTCTAAATTAGAGATAAACCAGGTTTGAAGTAGGAATACACCATTGGCACAGTAGTTAGTGTAAAATTCCTCAAATGTGATTAAAATGTACTCTAAATGAAGTTCACACTAGACAGAGGCGCCCACAGACCACCAGTAGAGGCTTGCACACCACCAAAGGCACACTTACCACTTACAGCACAGTACTCTTCATATGCATAGACAATAACACTATAAGCAGTACCGTATAAATTAGAAAGTGATGTCAACTTGTTTGTCTCTCTGTCATTCTTTCCTGTGTGTTCCCCATGTCCTGCTGGTCCATGGCACCTGTCATTAATCTCCCGGGGTTAGTGCATGGTTTTCTGTGGGGCCGCCCTGCTGCTCTTAAGTGCTTGGAGCTGTGATGTGTGTAAACAGACTGCCCTAAGCCCTCTCCAGAGAAACCGTCGTTTAGAGGTCAGAGGTAGGTCTTTAGCCTCCTCATCACACTGCGCAGTTCACGAGTGTGTTTGACAAGCTACTGCTCGTCGTCGGGCCGCGGATGCTCCTGCATGTTAAATACTCAAGCACATGTTTAGTTCACGGAGGGAGTCAAGGTGATTAAAAAGCACACTTCATAGTTTACAAAGGCTGCGTGAGGCCTGCTAAAACTATGGTTATAATATTGTGTGTTTTCAGTTCATGCAGGACTTTTTTTTACTGTATTTCTGCCACTATAACCTCAAAAACATCGTGATAAAGACATAAAAGTAATGCTCTAAGCCGCACTAAAGGTTTATAGCTATTTCAAAGCTATGTGAAATGCTTAATGCTTAATTACTAACTATATTGACCTCCATTCTGTGGTTTTCCGCTTCAAATTTATTTCAATATGTGGCCCTCGATGAAAAAGGTTCGGATTGTGTAGTGATGACCAGCTTTCTAACCTTTTCTAGTATGGACCACTCCTGGATGAATGAGGGATTACACCGAATTGTGTCGTTATCATTATGCAGTTTAACATATTTAAATATTGCTACAACATAAATGATGTATTGCCATTACTTAGTTTAATGTATCTGATTAACTTTTTGATGGGATTATAAGCTGAAAAAGTATTGACATTCAAATGTGTTGTTGTGCTGCCTCAAAAAAGCCCCTTAAATCTAACTATTTAACTTCAAAGTCAACTTCTGAGTATATAAACACTTAAAAAGCTCCCAAAATGAGCAGCACCAAAGACTCTCCGACACAAAACCTCCCTGAATATAAAAAAAGGGGGAGAGGCCGGCGAGTTGGACTCCTTTTGAAAGTGGCCAAAGATTTACACATTTAAAAAGGCTGCTGCTTCAACAAAACACAAATATAATCAGGCAGTCTTTTGAGAAGACGCCAGCAACCTGTTCTCTTTTGGACAAGACAAGGACCGGGCTCGGCTGTGTGCAGAGGGGTTGAGGGACATTGATCTATGGCTCGCACAGCCAATTCATCAGAGTTTAATACACTGTCAGTGCAGTTCATCTACTGTTGTGGCCGGTCTATTGTGAGCGCACTTGAAAGAGGGGCACAAAGCCTGCTCCATACGCCACAGAGGAGCGAGGACAAAGAGCGGGGGCGTCCCTACTAAACAGGTCCTTTTGGGTCCGAGAGACTTTGAGAGAGGACTTACACCGCAACTCACTGCTTCTGGGCTATGGGGCTATTGGGTGCACAAACATAAACTCTTACAAGGGAGATCTCAATTTGAATGTGGTTTTGATTCTAAAAGAGCTTTTTTTTGGGGGGGGGTTTTGACTTTGGTGCAAGGAAGAGTGTAAGAAAGTTAGGCCGCAACCAGCCAAACAAGTGTGACAAAGATACATTAAGAGGATAAAATACAAATGTCGAAACGATTTGAAAGTTGATGTCCCTTAAAATAGTCAAATCTGGAAAAGGCTGAACAAAAAATGTAAATTGTGGACGAAAGCTCTGAGAAGTTTAAATGACAAGTCGGAACAAGTAGGATTAAAATCATTTGTAAGGCAACACAATAGGTTTTAAAATAGCATAATTGGCAAGAAATAAGGTTAAAATATGTTTGTTTTTTGCATTTACAAGTTGAAAGAAGTAGAGACCCTGTATAAGGAGGTGCAAAGAAAAAGGTAAGTTGTCAAAATGACCAACTGTAGTGAAATTATTATAACCTTTTTGAATGAAGTTGGGAGTCAAAACTCTTCAATGATGTAAGAAGAAGTTGTAAAGTTGATGCATGAACTGTGGGCTGGAAGGAACAAGATGCAACAGGAGCAAAAGCAGGAAAACCTCAATTACACAAGTTAAAAACCAACAGGAGTTCTTTATCCGGAGGCTGATCGCTCCTAAAGACCCTCAGACACTTAGGGCGAAACAAATGCGATGTGTGGCACCAGTGAAATTCGGGCCATTGGGACGTAGTGGAGCGTGCGCTGAGGCCGGCCCGAGCTCCTCCTGCCCCAGACAAACAGCTGCCTGCTCAGGGAAGGGGCTCGCAGGCACCCCCTTCCTTTAAACCGCCCCGTCCCGCAATGCCACTTCACCTCCGACCCCCGAGCGCTCACCCCCGCCCGCCACTCACCCTTCATCTCCACTGACTTCCTTCCCCCTGTTTGTCGCTGACGCCCAGAGGGGATCCAACATGGTCGACGAGTTATTGAGTTAAGTGTTTTCTTCTGACTTTTCTTATCTGTTTTAGGTCATTTCAAAGATGTGGATTGTTCAAGCTTCAGAGTTAAGTTTGGAATGTGGATTATAAAGAGACGCAATGTAACCAATTTGAAATCAAACTGTGGAACAGAATAAGCAGAAAAGTAATCAATCGGAGCTAAAAGATTAGGTTAAATGGGTTAAAATCTTGAAATCCTGAAATTATAATGATTTTTTTTTTTTTTAAACAGTTTGATAGCCAGTTCCAAGCTTAGTTAATAAGAGAGGATTGCATGAATATTGAAATATAGATCATATTTAAAATGTTGTTTTGAAGCAATGAAACATTTTAATTTTGTTTTTTTGCAATACACATGCTACAAAGAGATGATTAAAATAAAAATGCAAAAAGTTATGTTATAAACTATCAAATAAGGGTAGAAGTGATGCTTCTGCACTTTTTGGATAAATGTTACAGACATTTCACATTTGTCTGATGATTAAACTTCAACCAATATGTTTAAAGACACATTTCTGTTGGATTGACATAATATCGCCTGACATATATTTTTGTCAATATCGTCCACCCCTATAAAGTCTTAAAACTAAATAAACAAATGAATATAAAGCCCTAAAGCATAAAAAACTAAACACTTTTTTCTCTTCTTGTCTTCTTATCTCATTCCAAGTCTTTGAGTCATTGGCATACACAACTTCAACCCTCAACTGACCTTCACTGACAAATACAGAGCCATATACAACATAAGGTGTTGGGATTGGAATAGTACAGGCTGATTCCTGCTGCTCCTTTACATATACTGGGATAACAGAGCAGCCATATGTCCTCACGGTCTTGCATACATTATAAATACAGTCCTCTCTCTCTCGGTGTAAGTACCACACATGGCCCGGAGCGCAGGATTTGAGGCTGCGCTCTGGAACCTGATCACAAAGTCACCTTGGACCGCTCCTCTCCACAATCCGATTTAATTCTCCTGCAGTACAGAGCGCTGGGCCGAGAGCTGCTCTGTCTACCTACAAGAAGTGTGTCACCCAATTCACTCTCTCCAGTACTGCGTTCACGGACTAAAAGGTTTCCCTGCTTCTACAATTGTGGGACTACGTTTGGGGGAGAGGTGGGGTGGGTGGAAGCAGGAGCGGTAGAAGATGGGGATGGAAATGCTTTATTGAGAATGACTTGCGAAGGTGGTAAATGCCAGTATTTGTCAGATGATTGTTCATGATGATGGTAACTCTTATTTGAAACAGTTTATTTAAATATGTGACAGCGACATTGCACAATAAGTATATTGCACGGCACAGAGATAGCTACAAGCCAATTTCCAGCTGTAGCTTTGGGCAGGTCGAGAAAAGATGTCAATGTTTAAGAACGTGTGGTTGTAGAATGTATATTTCAAATTTCATAAACCAATCTATGTCCTCAGCTATTTTCAGAACAAATACTGATTAATTACAATTACAGAAACACTGGACATGATGGCCAGGCTGTTGTTGGAGTGTGGATTCTAAATAACTTTATCTAAATAAAAAGCAGAGTCTCATTTGGTTTGCCAGTTGCTTCGACATTATGAATCTGTGCTAGTGCGGCCTCTGCGGCTCAGTGAGTGAATTCTGGAGGTCCTGAGCTTTCACGTGACATTGCCTGTCCATGTACTGAGGAGAAATCTCACACGTGTCCTCTGCAGGGTGAGACGCTGTTCAGTTGTGATTGTAGTTCCTTTTGTAAGCTGTGTGTGATACAGTACATACCCCATACTCCCTTTAATGGCCCACACTAAAGAACCATAGTCAGCTATTGGTATAGATTTGTGTAAATTATAAAGTTTGGTGTAATTAAGGAACATGTTGGAATTCAAGATCAAAGTAAGAGTCAGAAATGATGAAGAAAAAGCCTAAATATCAGTGAAGCTCTTGGAAAGTTGAAGTTTTGAGATCTTAGGTTACAAGCGGGACCAGGCTGTGGGTGGGAGAGTTCAGCCCATTTTGAGGTGCCAAGCTGCAGAGGAAACCCTCAAATGCCTAATTGGATAAAGCCGGTATAAGCAGCACTCTGTGGCGCTGTGAGCCAGTTGCATCATACAGTCCCCATTGTTTCCTATACACCCTTAACTCCAAAGAACTGGTTTCGAGTGATCAAACGGCATCTTGCTTTGCCTTATCGCAGATCAACGATAATTCTCACTCCGACACTCTCGCATGTGTCATAGTCTAAACCTCTCCATGTTGTTTTCTAAAGAATTGCATATATTTTCCCTCGCCAGACAATCCCCCGTGAATGATTTTTGACTAAGAGAAGTCCTCAATCTGTAACGTGACGCCTTTCTGCAGCCAATTTGCAACATTCGCTAGATGAATACAGAAAGGCGAGATAATGACAAAACAAAATGTGCTTGCTTGCTGACTTCATATCCACAAATGAAACACATAAGGGTGATGCAAGAAGGCTTCAACACACAAATCCAGTCCTATACCACGCAACTGCAACCCCCACCCGCTCTCCATCACCTCCTCCTCCTCTCTCTCTGCTCTCCTCTGCCTGCCTTCAAGACTGGCACTATGCTAATTAAAGTAGCTAGGAGTGTGAATTTGAGTAGAGTGGGATTAGTTTGATAAGTATCAGCGGTACAGAAGGCACAGTACTGAAGTCATTTAAATTCTAATAATAAGAAAACTGTTAGAACATTCACTCTTACGCGCAGCAACAATTTCTACACAAATCCTATTTATTCCTTTATAAAAAACGACACAAACTCGCACACAGGGGATGCAGCTGCCTTTTGGGTTTAGTTGTCATTGTGATTCTCTCCCTCTCTTGCCGCTAGTACTTGACAGATATCAGGAAATTGTACTTATACCGCCCTATTGGATTATTTTCTGAGCAGCTTTCTTACAAACGGGCTTTGAAACTATTATCACCAATATGTTTGCTCTCAAAATAGGGCATTTCAAGTACGCACACACTTCTCCGTCTACTATTTAGTCCTCTCTACGCTCGACCATGCATCAACAGGCCAGCACGAGTCGCAGATGAAGAGAGAAACTTTTTACCAAATGGATTTCATGCCTCGTAAAAAACCCAATGCTTGTACCTTATTAGATTCCACTGGCTATAATAGCTACATGCAGAATGTTTATTGGGACTGAAAGAGGATCTATGTGGCCAATTGGGCAGAGCGAGTGGAGACGGCGGCGTGCGGCGATGATGAGCATTCGGGAGTCAGACTTCATAAACTTCAGACTAAATAGAGCTCAGTGTAATTTGGTTCATTTATAAGATGTGATCTAGCGAAGCAGCGGCGTCCTGCCATGACTGGACCACACCTTCATTACTTTATGCTCAAAGTCAAACGCTGCCCTAAATGGTGACGGGGCTGTATTCTTTTACTTTGCTCACTAGTTGAATGAGCACTGTGCGATATTTTGAGAGAAGTGTACACCACCTGCTTGTTGTCGTAATGGAGATGTTAAAGATTCACTTAAAATGTACTGCAGCATGTCATTACCAGCAGTGGGAAGTAGCAAAGTATAAAAGTAAGGTATATGTGTTTAGGTCAAAATGTTTTTTACTTTCACTTTACTCCACCATATTTGTAACTGACCTGAAAAGTGAAAAGTATTCCCATATGATTATGGTTTGATATGAGTTCTGACTCTGATTCTGATTGCAGGTTTAGGTTCGAGCACATTCAAGGGGAAATCCAGCTTATACAGGTTTTGAGTTCAAGTCCTGGCGTTGAGCAAAAATGAAATAAAAATGAAAAATACGATTAATTTGCTTTTGTTGACCAAAAATCTACACAATTCTTTTTCAAAATCACATTTAACGCTTCTCAATATACAACACTTTTACTATCAATACTACTTCTTCCACCACTATATATCTAGCATATTTTTTGACATTTTGAGAGTTTTTATTGCTATAAAATAAACCATGGTTGCGTCACCAGATCTAATTCATAACTTGGCCCAATGGCGTCACCTGATTGTCTCCATGGAGATAGATAAAGTGAATGCAATATTGTGGAACAGGCAAAGCATTAGGGTTATGGCTCGAGTAATGGCTTCCTGGAACTGAACCTTCAACATCGAGCAGACAGTAAATAATGACACACTCAAAATCAACCAATACATAATAGTTTGAAGCTCAAATTTCAGCTCAAGAAAATCATAAACAATAAACTAAAAAAAATGAAGTAATAAACTGTGTTATTTAGTTTAGTCAAAACACTTGAAGTATGTTTGTCGACTTTCAGCAGTTTTCAACATTTTATCTAAGGACATCGCATCAACATATCTACTTTCCGTACCAATTGTGAGCTTATCAGGTGAACAGTAGCACCACAAGCCGCAGTACAGATTAAACTAGTACAGATTAGACTAAAGGTGGCTGCTTGGACTCCCACTGAGAACTGGAACTAATCGCAGAGATATTGTAGATATGGATCAGATCCCAGTATTGGTCAGAGGCAGTGATAAAATCGTGGTGGTGGAGAAAGCAGGAGGTCCAGCGGAAAGGGCCGGGGGTGCTTATGAAGACGGATGGTGAAGGGGTCTCAAAATGGCAGCCGGGGCCCCCTCAGAGGAAATGAAGATGTTTGTGAGTTTAGGTTCTGAGTCAGTGCTAAAACAAACACTCATCTGTTCAGACACAAGCCAACAGTGTAATTTACAACATGGAGCTGCTGCTGAGACGTGAGGGAAGTGCTGTTTACAACTACTACTACTACTACTACTACTACTACTACTACTACTACTACTACTACTCCCAATGCCACAAAGCTAGTCACACCTCAAATTCTGTTCAATACCGTTTTAGACTTTAGCAAAATGATTTGGTTTAGTTACTATTACATACAAGTTGCAGTAACAACACAATTCAATTCAACTTCGTTATTCCTTGTGTTATTAACTTACAATGTTACAAAAGATCTGATCAAATTTTTCTACCCTTATTCTTTACACCTCGTTAAATCTTTAAAAACATAGGATCTCTTGAGTAAAAGTATTATTACCACTGCGTAAATCATCAACAATCAGAAAAATCTAATACTATTGCAAGTGGCGATATTGAAACAAACGATATACTCAATAAGTTTGTATCATATCTTCAAAACAACATTCATAGTAAATTTGACTTTTCTTCAAAAAATAAATGAGCTATCGCTTGTATACCACTGTCTTGTTTGAAAAAAGTGAAATTTTATTTGAAAAAGAAGACCTGACTTTTCCAAATAAAACATTCATGGTAATGTCTAGATTTTGATATGTTGCCCACTTCTTGCTTCTAACTCAAGTCCTTCTCACTAAAGCTCTCCTTCAAATCTAAGAAGCCTTCCCACATTATCGCCATGTTTAATGACCAGTGTTTAAACATTTGGACCATGACGGTGGAGCAAATGTGAGGTGAAATATGGTTGTGTGGGAGCCCTGGACACCCCCTGCCTGTCCCGGGCCCTCTCCGAACCCTGCTCCTCACTGAAGGACATCTGGAAGATGCGTCATTGCAGCTGTTGTGAAGAGGCTTTGCTCTCAGGCCAAAGGGTGTCCGATCCCCCTGCCTGAAGATGGACTGTTTGGGTAGAGCTCATGTCCAGCTGGTGGACAAAACCATGCTCATTGTAGAAACACATTATGTATACAATATTAGACGGTCATTACTCTCTCATTTTTAAGACAGAAGGGAATGTCTGTGTATTGCCTCAGGAAGAGTCCATAACAGAAGATGGGCAAATTCTGTCATAACATAAAAGTGAACGCCAATGATGCTTGTTTTTGCAAAAAATATCTACCTTTTCTGTTCATTCGTAACAATGAAGTGTTAAGAAGTATTGACAATTGTTAATTATCTTAGCAGACCGTGTGTCCAATGCAGGAATAACCATTGTCTGTACTAATTATATCCTTTCATTCAGAGTTAAAAAGTGGTCGGGACAAATCCATAGTAGCTTCTTGATGTCTTGTTTTTTTGACAGATGTTGGTGCTATACAAATATCCTCAAATACAAATAGATATTAGTACCTTAACTAGAGCTAAAATATGCACAATACAATATATGCAGGCCAGAATTTTGAATGCTTGAGTTTGCTCATCAAATTCTATCATTAAGAATTTATTTTGCCTGGTCAAGCTCTCTTTTTTTCCTTCAAAAATTCTGTTTTGGTTGACCTTTTTGAGGGTTTCAAAGGCTTCACAAATAAGATTATGAGGAAAATAGCATTAACAAATTACAGCCATGACTTGAATTCCTCAGGTTTGCACATGACATAATTTAAGTCTATTATCCAACAGCAAAGACAAGAGACACTGCCATTTCTTTAGTCAGTAGCTTGTCCCAAAAAGATGTCTCATTTTCTGTAAATACATCGCGCTAATAAAAGTTTGGAGTAAATTGTTGGTAAAGCAGTGCTGGCTGCAACAAAGGCTTTTCTAAATCCCTCAAACTTAGAATAAAACAGATTAGGCATAATTTAAGAGTGTTTAATTTTAATACAATAGGCAGAAATGGAAGGATGGATTAGCAGCACTCTTTAGGTTAATTATAATCAGAGGTTTGACAAACACTTTATTACTTACCAAAGCTACTACCAGCACTATTTATTTAGCTACACCCACTACTGCTATTACTGCTAGCACAACTACAAGCCTTTGCTCCAACCATGACTACTGTTTTCTCCAAACATACTGCTATTGATACTCTCTTTGCACTACTATTACTGCCACTACACACTAAGTAAACGTATGTTAAAAATACTTCTTATCTTCCCACATGTTTCTGCCACTAAAGCTATTCTTGGTCAACAAAAGACAAGTCCTTTGCATTAATTAATCGATTAAAAGGGGTTATGGCGCTGGCATAACCTCTAAAAATAAAAAGGATGTTACGCAAAAACTACTATGTATACAGAGAAGTAGAGAAGTACAAGTACACGCCATCTTCATGAGTTAAAAGGCAGATTAAACTCAGTTACTCCCAAAACTTTAGATAACTAACTTCGGCTGTGGTCCATATAAATCTGAAATAATTGACACATAAAAGAATTGGTCAGCTAATACACTATCTACGTATTCATTGACTAAACGACTAGGAGACCACAGCCCTAAGTATGTTTAGTAGAGTCATTTCTGTCACTCTTGAGTCCTTTTACCTTGCCTTACAGATTCAGATGCGCTCTCTCCGTGTTCTCAGCCTGCAGGCTTCACGATGGACAAAGACATGTGCAGAATCGGTTATATCATGACTGCATGTTTGCACTGTGATGAACACTTAGCATGCGGTGAGGAGAGCGGAGGAGCGGGGGAACAAAGTTTGAATGATGTGGTAAGAGGAGAGGGTGCCCCAGACCAAGCCATTTTTTACTAGCGCCTGATTGATTAATGTTGTTGTCGGGGTATGGGGTCCCGGGAGAGGATGAGGAACCCTGTGTGATATGTGGAGGGTTTTACAAGCCGCGGCCAGCTTGAAAGTGCCGGGGATGGGATCCTGGCTAAAGGCCGAAATGAGAAATCCATCAGGAATGCGTTGGTTTTTCTCCCCTTCGTCCCGGCGAGAACAGCTGTTGCTATAACTCTACTGTACGGATCCGGGCCCACTGTGGTACAAGCGCCTGTCACTCCAGATGTCAGACATGGTTTAAGGGGCCGAGGCGAGAAGACGGAGCGCTCTGTCAGGCGCCTTAAGTGTAATGAAAACGAACATGTTTACTCACAGGGCACTGACGGGCAGGGCAGGAGGTTGGGGAAAGTAAAGCTTGAAGAAAGAGTTGGAAACAGCCAAGTACTTCTACTCTTCTGCACTGGAGCACTGGTCTAATGGCTGACTTATATGCTGTTTGTGTGGTCTCTCTTAAAAGTGCCATCAACTTGTTTGGTCTGTTTATTTTCAAGGGGTATTAACAGAAATATAGACTGGGAACATGAGTTATAATATGTGTACAAACAATGCCGAGAGTAACCAGATATTTTATTGTCTAGTGGTGTAGTTTAAAAGTTGTTTGCGAATGTATTTTTTCAAATTTCAGTTATTGTTTTCCAATTGGCAGAGGGTTTATCCAATAGACCTTTTAAAATGTTATAACATCCCAAAGTTCTGAAACAGAGGCAACTGGAGGTAAAAGGATGTAGACCATAACAGATTTTCAATGAATAACTAACATTATTAACAATGTTCTGAGATTATTTACTTGTATTTGTTTATTTTGTTAGCACTTAGTGGTGCTTTCCACGACTTCCATGAGTCCTGGTTACTGAATGCAAAGTGGAACCATAGCCATTTATCTTGTAGCAGTACAGGTTTAAGCAGTGTAGTATTATGTAAGTTATGGAAGTCATGTTTTACACACTAGTGCACATTTTCTGCCCGGAGATGTAAAACACAGGCAGTTTCTTACCTGGACCCTGGCCTCGGTGAGCTTGGTCCTTTGGGCCAGCTCCTCGCGGGTGTAGATGTCAGGGTAGTGGGTGCGTTCGAAAGCCTTCTCCAGCTCCTCCAGCTGCTCCGCGGTGAAGGTGGTGCGACTGCGCCTCTGCTTCCTCTTCAGGGGCAAGTCCGGCTCTGAGTCCACATCTGAGCCCTCGTCTGTGCGGTTACCTGGAAGACAAACAAAAGGCTTTCATCAAAAGATAGATAAGATAAGATAAGATAAGATAAGATAAGATAGTCATACGGTGCTACACTTTTTCCATAGGATTAAGAATAACTTCAAACATTACAACACCAAAACATTAAACTGGACTAACACACATTTATCCCTGTCTATTTAAACCTTCAATAAATGAAAATACACATTTAATGTGAGTATGAAAATGTTACAAGTATAGTGTCCATTAACACAACAGTACTGTGAGAAGACTTTTTCACCTAAATCAATATCAGAAAAGTTTTATTGCCAGTCACTGAACAAAATTCACAAACGAGGAACTTGCTTCGACAGTAAGGTGCAACATAAAACTATGAATAATAACAACTTTAACAATATATATATAGACTATGCTAAAATAAGGGCATGCAAAATAGCACACGGTCATCAGGGCATCTAAAATTGTGTATTTGCTATAATAACTATTCACATGTCGTGATTTTGTTCAGTTTCTTTCATATTGTAAAAACTGTGTCCTTTAGGCATTTACAAAGAAATATTGTTTTTCACTTTTAGCGGTCAAGTTTCTTTATCTCTGTCCGCACAGTTTTTCAAAATCTTTGTTTTGTGGCTTTAAACATGAAAGCACAGATGCACAGAGAAAAGGTGTTTATGAAATATATCTGTGTACATGTAAGCAGGGCCTAAATCGTGCAATAGTGCATTCAACGGCGCCGTCCGGGGAGAGAAGAAAGGGAGACGGGCAACACAGAGGATTGAAGTGACAGCAACCCTTTCGTCAATATACAGCAGGCAGAATATTATCTTAATCTGAGCATATTTATTTAGTATAAGAAGCCTGATATACAATCCCTGTGTGAGAGAGGGGCCCCTGAGGCTGGGGCCGTCCTGGGGCTGAGGGAGCTGTGGAGCGGAGAGAGGGGTTAATCTGAGCGGGCCACCTTGCTGCTCTTCACCCTGCCTTTCTCTCCATTGGCCCAAGGCATCACGCTGAGATACAGCCAGAGCCAAAGAGCATCAGAAAGAACACAATATCACTGCAAAGCCCTCAGTCCCATGTGTTTCCATCTGCTGTCATTAAATGAATTAGCGCATATTCCACGTTACTTTTTAGGCATTCAACCGCTCTGAGTTTTTGCTCGAGGAACAGAGATAGAGCACAAAGAGGTACAATCCAGGCCGACAGGGAATTTTTTGACAGCAAATACGCATTAACATTATAACTGAATTTAGAAAATTGCATCATTTTAACCTCCTCTGCATGTCTATTCAAACTACATGGCCCTTTTCATTTTATGTCATAAAATTCATATTTTCATAATTTCTTCATTGAGACATTGACAAGGCGCCGTGATGTGCCAGCGTCGCCCCGGGGCGAGCTGGATTGCATCATGAACAGTCCAGAAAGTGTGGGAGCGCAGAAAGAAAGCGAGATATCGAAGACGGAGAAGCAGCGGGTGTAAGGAGAGATTTGAATGAGAACTATAATACTTATACCTGAATGACTCTGCTCCCTACCATCGCATTCATTGTTACTCATCGCTGTTTATAGCCCATTTCAGTCAAATCCTTCAACACGAGTGGACAAAAGAATACTCCAACCTAGCCTCCAAATAACAACTGTGAGAACAAAAGAGCAACAGAGCTGGCAGCGTCTCAAGGCCAGCTCCAGAGTTTAATTAAACAAGGAATTATGGGATTATATGGAGACTATCATTACAGGCCACTCCAGCAGTCTTCCACGAACGTTTGTGTCCCCCTGCGCTCCGGCTCGATGGTTCTCCGAGGATTACATGTGGCTGCAGGACATGAGGCCGCATTCATTAAATCAATTCTTCAGTCTTATCCTTTTTTTAATAAAGATTGATTCTTGAAGCGCGGCTCGTATGGGGCTGCAGAACACCCTTGAACATACAAAGTTGAATATGTACATACGCCACATATCCCTTTGTTGGTTTTCATGATGATGCTATAGCCATTGGCACAGTAACGCAGCATGACCAGACTTGGGGCTGGTCCCCTTGATGCACGGATCACTTTCCAAAGTCACCCCTGTCCTGTGGGGGGAGGCCAGACACAAGGGGCAACGGCGGGGACAACAAAGTGTGCACCAAAATGTTTTCTTTGGGTCATGGAACTGACTGCGCCTTGATTGACAATGCCATCCAACTTAAGAGTCAGAGTCTGAGAGTAGTTTGTGCTTCCAGTTTGTGTGTCCTGGTTTTAGCCCAGTTTACTTCTGATTGGACTTATTTTTGTTCTGTTCCTGGTTTTGTCCCAATTTTGACATGTGGAAGTGTGAACGCACCCTTACTGAAAGCAAATGGTCACAAAGTAATGTTGTGTTTCAGGGATCTTTCTGGGTCTCTAGCCAAAATCATAAAATAAATATACACACTCATTTTGAAGTAGCTGAATTTGGGTGGGCAGAGTGAAAACGTAGATGGACAAAGAACAAAATTGCGCGCAGAACATATGTCTCGCTACAACTGATTTGAAAGTTAATGTTTTAGCAAAATGGAAATATAGAAACATTTAGTATTTTTGCCTTCTTGTACTGTACTATTCTGTGACACCATTTTCTACGGTGCCTGTTCAGAACACCTCTTGAACCTCCAGCCAAGTAAATGCAGCTCGAATCCGACTACATATAATGAGTCTAAATGGCTGTAATGTTCATACTAGCATGTCGACATACAAGCTGTCACCTTACAAGCAAACCAACAGCTGCTACCCATGTCACAATTAACATGCTATCAAGCTAATGACTGATAAACCTCCATAGACAAAAGAGTGCACGGCTGCTCCCCCTTAAGCTCCACAGATCCAACACATGTCCCTGGTACGAGGCTCACAAGTGCAAGGTCAATGGCGGTGCGTCTAATGAAGAAGGGAAATATGGCGGCGCAGAGGGCAGCCAGGTCAGGGTGAGATGTAAAGCTCATATAAAACCCATCTATATGCCGCAAACTGGAGGTGAGGAAGAGAAAGGAGATTTGTAACAACACATGCCAGCTGTAATGTGCAATTTGAGGTTATGCAAGGAGGATTTTAGAGTAGCTGTTGAGCGCAGCCTTTGAAAATAAGCCTCATATTTAAACTTGACCAAGGCATCATGTATAGCAGTAACTTAGTCTTGGAATTTAACAAAATGTTCTAGTTCAGGAAAGCACCATATTATATCCATTTTAATGGAAAAACAGATATTTGTAGGGGGGAAATGTTGGTATTGCCAATATTAAAAAGCATTTGATGAATAAGATCCAAAAGGAAGCAACAGCCGGAGACAAACAGTTTAATCCAATCTATGCACGAGAGCTAAACCGGATGTCTGGCCCATTCCAGTCTAAAACATGTTCAAAATTGTCTAAATCACATACAGGCCCTTCAATACAGGAAATTCAATACCATATAAAGTATTATTAAAAAATGTATTACACCAAAGTGTTTTTTTGCAGATTTTTATGAGTTTGAACCAACATTGCAAGCTTTACAAATCCTTGTCTCATATTGTACCAAACCATCTTTCTTCAAATCTTCAAGGGAATCTATAGGGGCTATTTTATAACGTTATTTATGCAGTGTTTTTATCTCTATAACAACTAAAAGCTACTGTTTTTTTGTGCTGATTGCAAGCATAGATAAAGTTAGAGGGAATGGCATTACTATTGATGATAGTATGTGACTGTGTGGCTTCATTACACTGAAATAACCAATGACTTGCAGGCATTTTGGGGACAATACAGCTCTACTTTTATCATTACAAATAGGTGCTTTCTAATGAAGCCCTTTATAATAATGGCGATGGTGTAATTCCTTTCAGAGGTGCCGAGGATATCGATAAAGTGCTCATGGGCTGGTTCATTACTTATCTCCTAATTACAATCTCATTATCCCCTATCCAGTTGGCACAATTACAGCCGTGTACTCTCCTTTAGGGCCCCTCCGAGGGTTTGGGTATTGATTTTGAATTAAAAATAAGAATGAATGAGGCTAAATCGCTGCTTTGTATGGGTGGGGGAAATAAGATAAGGCAGATTATAAGTGAAAATTACCTGAAATTACCTGCAGGATTTGATCATTTGCCAGCAGTATAATTCATCTGAAGGAAGTATAATCCAACTTTTTTCCTCTTCAATTCTAACATTCTATTAGATCAGGATGAGTCCAAATGGTCTAAATTCAATTGAATACGCAATGTACACATTAAATCTTCACCATCAAAGACACCACGTGCAGTCCTATTGTTTGTTTATGACAGTTGGCTGCTTTGGCCATGCAGTATGAAGCTATAGACAAACTATTGACTTGAATGCAAAGTTGATTGTTCTAGTACTCTTTTTGTCTTTATAAATGCTACTTAAAATGTATTATTTGGCCTTATCAGCATGAATTAGTCTCAATAAAATACTCATTACTTTAAACAAAGATGGAATGTTAACAGTTAGAGGGTACTGCAAAGTTCAAGGACTGCCGCTCTTTAAGGAGGCTTTCTTATTGACCTCACAGCCAGCTTTACACAGATAACATCCTCATCAGCCTTAAATCCACTCTCTCTCCACTTCAGCTTTACTTTACCTCAGCTTCACCTTGAAGGCCTTGATGACAGAATAAATACTTGGACACATTTCACAGATCTACTCAATTTGCTACGTTTTTCAAATCAAGGTGTCTGTGTGGACCCTCAGTTCTCCGGACAGGTTCTGTAGCATTTAAAAAAAAAAATATGTCAACTGGACAAAAGATTAAAGAGTGAAGACATTTTGTTAGATAAGCTGAAGAAGCTACTTGATTAGTGGAAACATTTTCAGTCTTAAAACCTTTGTCCAGTTGACAGAATCACGTTTTATTTTGGTAATCAATGTACGCTAAACCAATTGCTAGCTCAAAAATCCCCAAACCCTGACTCAAGAGGTCCCTGGGCCATGTCACCCAATGCCCCCAGCAAGTTGAACCGTATTGTATTGAAGGATGGGTCAAATGCGGCAACCAAATGTCCCTACATGAAATAGACGTTCAAGAGGAGAAGCATGTACTATAAACCTCACTTCTATCTTGGTAGAGGATAACTCGAGAGTCCAGATCCATTGAGCTGGTCGGTTAAGAAATTAATACCTTGTAGAACGACTTATCGTGTCTTATTCTTGCACCAACCCGCAGCGTACAACCAGGTGTCTCGTACAGTCCTCTATTCAAAGTGCTGGTGCAGCGGTGCCAGACTTAACTCCTGCTTTATCCTCCAACACACCTGCCATTAATACTGGTCGGGTCTAAAGTAGCGCTCATATACATTACCTCTGAATGTTATCCCCGCGCACCTTTCTGCAAACTATCCAAAAGAGACGGAGGGACAAAAACAGACAGGGCCTTGGCAGAGCCGGCATTAGCTCATAATTGCTCATTTTGAAAAGCATATTAGTTCCAGCATAATTACAATCAGGCCTCTTGCTAGCATTTTCTTCTTCCTTTTTTGCATTCACAAGCCCAGCCTCCGAGCTCCAAGGCACACCAGTTGATTATGACTGACAGTAGATTTCCTTTTCCAAATGTTGTTTTTCCTCCCCATAGGACATAAATAACACCCGCGTCTTTTCTTGTGCCGACTTGTTTATTCTGCGCCTACCTTTTGTCGAAGCTGATGCCGCAATTATACTTTTTGTCAGCGCGAGAGGGTGAATATCAAAAGACCTAATTATGCAAAAGGGACGCGCGATAAGGGAAGCACGCAGGGTCTGATAGGAGATCTGCTATCTTTGACATGCATCTGTCTCTGCAATGTCTCTACTGCTCCGGGCCTGCATAATATAGACACTACAAAACCAACCAACAACACTGGAGTGGAGACATGTTTTGGGGGCTGAGAGGGAGAAGAGGAGGAGGTGGGAACGGGGGGGTGGGCAGCAACATCAAATAACTAACAACTCGACCAATTTGCATTTTTCCGAACACGGGGCGGCTTCCCTATTTAGTGCCTGTGCGTTCCCATAGGGCGAGTTAAAGAACGAGACATGTGATTCAAGGCATTTGCGCAGGGATGTAGCGCAGATAGGAACCTTATGTGGAGACAAGATAGGCGCTGGAGATAACAAAGTGGGTTTAAGATGAATTCTCTCCGACTATAATCTGTTTCTATCTCCAAGCGATGATAAAAAAAAAAAAATCTTAAAGGTGCATTACAGTGTTTTTTAACTTTGAATTAGTTTATTCAAGTACAATTTGCTGGGCTGGTATACATTTTTGCATAAAGATGGTTGCTAGCCTTGGAAGCGAGTTTGGGGGATAACAGTAGTAGTAGTAGTAGTAGTAGTAGTAGTAGTAGTAGTAGTAGTAGTTGTAAAAGTAGTAGTAGTTGTACTAGTAGTAGTAATAGTAGTAGTGTTTTTTTCTGTATGCAATTTCTTCTAACTTAAAGTGAACTATTTCCAAAAGGCATAAACCCAGAGAAATGTAATAATACAATTTAAAACCTTTAAACTTTAACTCTAATACGGTCATGTCAATACAAGAGTTCCTTCATATTCATTTTATTACCATTTAACGCTGGATGTCAGTGACCTTCTCCTGGATTTAATTTGACATTTAGCTGAAATTGAATCTGGACGGGACACAGGCCTATAACTTGATGTGAAAATATTATACATTTTACCATCTATCTGAAAAACAATCATTTTGACTTTAAGGCTAAGAATGTACTCAAACAAGGTCAGTTCATCCAAAGTATATTGGACTTTTTGTTGCGATTAGATGCAAATTTCACCATAACTTTACCTGTCGAAACGTGAAACGATTGGTCCATTATTTGTCTTTTGCACCTTGTAATATAAAAACTGTTTTGTTATAATTGAAGACTTTTATTTGTGTATGTGAGTCTACTGACCATCCATATCAGTTTGTACTTTTACAGTTCAAAAAGCCCATCAAAAACAGGTTGTGCAAGAAGAAGAAGAAGAAGAAGAAGAAGAAGAAGAAGAAGAAGAAGAAGAAGAAGAAGAAGAAGAAGAAGAAGAAGAAGAAGAAGAAGAAGAAGAAGAAGAAGAAGTTTGAATTCACTGCTTTACATTTGTCAAGAAAATTCCAATACTTTTCTTCTCTTGTCTGTCGTTCTGTCTGTCCTTAGAAACGGGGGCTAAAGGGGGGTAAAAGCGGACCGTCCCATAGAAGGATGGGAGGCTCTATAATCTTTGGCTCTCACAACAAACAATTAGCCCCTCTTTTCTGAGCGTTTGAAGCGGGCTGGGGCGAGCGGGGTGCGGTGAGAGAGGGAGAAAGGGAGAGTGAGAGGATGGAGAATGCGATGCTCTTTTATGGCTGGTGTCATGTGGATGAAGCCTAGCGCGTCCACACTCACCTCCAACAACAGGGCATCGGAGGGGCCCCCAGCCTTTTGAGCCCAGAGAGAGCAGCTCCTCAGGGGGCCATTAGAGCATGAATGGGCCCCTGACAGGCCGGTGCAGCTCCGCGGGACATCCATAAACGCTGACATATTGACTCCCCATGCCTGCGCTGCACTGTGAGAGCGTGAAGGGCTCGCGGGGTGGGAGCACTTTTCTCTAATATGCATCGACTAAAACCGGGATACTACAGGCTACATTGTTTACTATTGAATTTTCTGCTTTCTGTTCGTATTATATTATATTAAAAGTTGTATTTGGAAAACTGCGTCGATAAGCGTTTTGGAAGCTCAACGCACGAGTCCTAACAAAACAGTTATCACTGCTCACCCTATTTAGCATTTCTCAGTAAACAAAATGAAACTAAGCAAAAGTAAATGTGTAAAAGTGCTGATCTTTACTGTCTAGATTTGTGTTTAGTTTGAAAATAATAAATGCTTAATAGACAGTGCTTAATAGTTTGTGTGTCTCAGTATTACGAGTAGCCATTAACTAAAAGTAAATTAATGAGCATCGTTTATGTAATAATCTCATACTACTACTACAAATGTTTTCAAAAAGTATATTGTCCAAACATTCCCAAGATTTTACATTTTTGGAGAAAAGAAAAATTAAGTTGCAGTCAAATTTGTCAGCAAACTGAACTCTCAACCCAGGTTTCTTGGGTGGAGCTCAAATGTCTTTACTAATTGAGGTCACAGCTAAAGTAGTGAAATTAACGCAGTGCACTGGAAAGCATCGGGGAGCCCAGGGGAGTGCGGGTGGCGCTGGGTCCCTCTGCTCTAATGCCTAAACCCTGCGCAGGAAATCAAACCACCGCGTCTCTGGGCCAAGAGCCGAGAACTCCTGCAGGAACAAATCATTCCTCAACAAAGAGCCAGAAAAGATTACTGAGCGAGCTATTGGAATGCACTCTGGACATTTCTGAGGACCCAGAGGAGGAGGCTGGACCAGGCACCACTCTGGAAAAGTTTCAGGGCCATTCAAGGCACTAAGAAGAGTTTTAAGAACAACTTTGTTTTCAATATATATATGTTTAAATATCTTGTACTGTCATCACTGTTTTATGTCCCTGCATAAGACACTAACTCTCATTGTTCACTCTCAGAAGCGAGGTTGCACAAGGATATTTGGGTTATTTGACTCAAAGAGTGAAATGCATTTTTTATAGTACAAAATATCACAATAATTAAACATTTGAATCAGTTTGATAGCAAGGTAATAATTTCATTGGCCTATAATAAGAAATAAACTATATACACTGTAAGTAGCTGCTAATGGGATTGTGTCCCTGTAGTTGATGGCAACTATAAAGTCTAGAAACATTTCATATTTACAAATCCATTTATTGTACGTTATTTGGCACAAATGTTTAGATCTCTTTGATTCTCTCTTTGTTATTAAGAAGTATTGTTCTTTTTGGATCTACTGTGTCCAAGTAATTGTTCTCTTATGAATCATTTAAGGATTATCTTATCTTATCTTATGTCTGAATGTAAGTTAAGCGTCTCAGGTAACAAATATAGTTGTTGACTTAAAAGCATATCCAGAACCGTCCCTTTTATGCCTTTTAAAATAGTCGACATTTCAATAGCAGAGGTGGGCAACATTAAAAGAATTAAACCTTAATGCCAGGTCTTAAATCTTGTAGTATTTGCACATTACGCCGCATCACAGTCCACTGGCATTCAGCTCATTGTGGGACAAACAAACATTCCTCCACTACATTGTGCAGAATTACCGTACAGTGTGTTTGGCATTCATTTGGCGATCCCCATTTACTTGTATTGAGGGCTTTTATAGCGCCACATATTCCCCAAAGACAGAGTGAGTGACAATGCAGAAATAAGCCCATTAGCGGAGAAAACGGGAAACACAATATTTTCTCCTTGTTTATTGAGTCGGCGCGGACAGCAGCTCCACCCCACTGTTTGGGCGACCAAATTTCTGATTCGAAACACTTATGGGACGTGTTTATTGTGTATGGAAGAGGTGGAAGAGGTGCTGCCTATCAAGTTCAAATACTGCTACTGCAAAGACCATTACTAGAATAGGAGTAAAGTAGTTGGTAAAACTGAGTAACAAGTCAAATTGACTAAGAAGAACTACCTCTACTATTATAACTAATACATTTATAACTGATACTATTAGCACCACACTTAAAGGTATATTTCTACTTTAAGAATTGTTTATATTATTTATACTAGGGTTATCAACACAAGTTTTATCATTATTTGTACTTCTTCTACTGTAACTGCATCTAGTGCTACATCTTCTATTGCAAGGTGATAGTATTTTCCCTAAAACAAAAATAATGAAGGTTTCCCCCCAAAAAATGCATGTTCTTTCCGAAAAGTATCAAGTCCACCTCGGCTTTGAAGTCTTGAATAAACAGGAACAATTAAAACAAATGAATATCGGGCCGATGCGGAGGATCAAGAGCATAAAATGTACAATGTTCTGGCTCTAAGTAGCATAAGCTAATGCTGATTTCTAAACTAGCAGACCATGGTCAATGCCTTTCATTCAGCTCTGAGGGGAACACGCCTGCTAAACATAATTACCCTGCACATTATGTGGACTATCCCTGTATTGTAATAAAATTAGCCCCAAATGTGTTTTTTTCTTTTTTTCTTTTTTTTTATGCATTTCCGTGGTAACAAGAGGACGACCATAACGCGGCGCACTGTCCCCAACCGATGCCAGTTTTCAACCCGAGCCGAGACTGCAGCGAATTGGAGGAAACTACACGTCTTTCAATAAATGATATGCCTATGACCTGCTTGGGCATTGTGCAATTTTACATGGGACGTTAGTAAAGGAAAAAAAGCAATAGAAGAGCTCCTGATTTGCCTGGATGCTGCCGTTTATTGTTTGAACCAAATAAGGAGAGTCAATCGCATGAGTAGGATTCTTGCTAAAGTTATAAGCCGAGCTACTATGGGTGTTAGGAGGGGCGCTATAGCCAGTTCCTCCAACATCCTTCTTCCTGACAAAATACTTATATTTATATACAGGAAAATGTTATTGTTTTATGGTTTTAAGAACAATAATTGTTATAAAATACTTATATTTGTTATAGTTCATGCGCCATTCATTTGGACATCTTTGAAAACTGTCAGACAAATGAAAATAATATACCGTAATAGTGGTTATCAAGCGTTTAGGACCAACATTTGTATACAATTTCCATTTATATTTTTTTGTGTCTATTGTTTCCTTTACACATGTTAAATACAATAAAATAAAATAAAAATGTTGAACTATGTATAGGCCAGAAATGATTATCAGGAATAAAGCCCTCCCTTAACCAGACCATTTGGGAACATATTTATAAAATGTATTGCATATTAAAAAGGCAAAGAGGATTGTTATAATAGTGACTTTAAAAATACAGATAATAGATAATTCCTGGAGCCACTTTTGTTAAACTAAAGCAGGATCAGTTTTAGAGATACCATATTTGTTCGTTTATTTTCTTTCTTTCTTTTTTTATTCCGAAGATTATTTGTCAGCACACTTTTGCATTTATATTGTTTGGTAGATAACATATTAGACAAAATGGCTGTGATTTATGCAATTACACGCTTCGTTCAAAACTCCTTGCAGCTAAAAATTATTCAATAAACATATTCACATTGTCTTTGGGCATTTTATCTACTTTGCAGCTAGAACAAAGACTGCAGTCATACAGAGTTAGCAGTGCTTTCTTTAACAACGCTGAGGCCCTGTTTTCTCTCACTGGTTGGGAGTCGGACTAATACGACGAAAGCTTGTGATGATTTTATGACTTGTAGCTGAGGCTTTGTGTCGCCATGTGCTATTGTCTGTAAAGGTCAAATGTGAAGTTAATTGTGTTGCGTTATTGGAGAATAGTGGGCTTACAAACAATAACTGTAAATGAGTTTATGGCAAGCGACCAGGTCCAAAAGACGAGCTGAGGAGGACCACACGCAAATGGAGCTATTGCAAAATCCACTGCTACGACAACTGTACTATTTCTACAAACATCTATCGTGAATATACTGGTACAAACTACGAATGTTACAATTTTAAATAGTACCACTACTTCACTGTGTTGGGGCAGTAACGACAGCGAATGCAAAAATCAATTGTTTTTTAGCTCATGTTTGCTAAACGATTTGGGAACGATATCTAATTGGGATTTTTCTGACAAGCATTGTGATTGCGATTAGATTTGCCATTTACATTTTAATGATAGGCTTCTGCTCCAAGTTGACATATTAGTTAGTTGGTTTATCTTATTTGCCGTTTCTGGTTTAAAAGTGTCAGTGGAAAACATGTGCAAAAGGTGCAAACAGTAAAACGCGTCCAGAAGACTTAAAAATGAAATATGAACTGACAAACTGCAAGAATCACAGATAGAAACTGCATTATAAGTACTTTTATGCAGAATAAGACATGATATTTTGTTGTTTGTGGAGGAAATGATGGTACTTCAAAAATTGCAGTCTTTGTAATTTGCAAATTCCTCCTATTCAATTTGTTTGCGATTAATTAATTAATTACATTGAAGTATACTGTAAAATGGCAATAAAATACATTCAAACTCGATTATTGACTTTATTATGCGGAACGGCACAAATCTGAATGTGGATTTCGATTGTTAGAGTCATGATATACATTTTAAATAAAGTAACAACATATTTCCTCTGTTTTTTCCTTACACAACATGTTATTTCATTTCTCCAAAGCGCAGATGAAGCTGATGTCCTTTTAACTACTTGAAAGACTATTGGTTTTCCCATTAAAATCTCCACCTCTTAGAGTACACTTGTCCATCTGAATCACTACTCAGACTTAAATAAATGGCCTTTAAAAAAAACATTGCCTCTCTTGTCAAGACACATATCCACTCAAGAGCCGTACCACTCCAACATGTCGACCCATTTCTTCCTTATTTCCTTCACGCTTGCTTCTCTGTCCTGTCTAATGAATGGCAAAAGAGCGCTCCACCTTGGCTATCCCCCAAAGACCTGTATAAGCACCTCTATTCCCATTTCGGACATTTTGCTCAGTGTCCACTATCCAACAGTGTAATCAGGTTTCATTACAAGAGCCAATTGACTTGCCCAAACAATAACACCGAAGTGATAGGCCTCTCTGCTGGGATGGCCTTCTCTAAATTGGATTGGTCTATGCGGGGATGCCTTGGCGAAGTGGAGAAAGAAAGAAAAGACAATGAAAAATAAATACGCCTAAAGCCACAATGATAACTCCACTTGGTAAACTAACACAATATTGATTTGTTTGTTTAGAAGCGACTCATCCCTCCTAATAGCTGTCTGAAGAATGTAATCTGTCTCTTGTCCTCCTCGCCTCTCCTCCCCCTCCGCATTGCCGCCATTATGTTGCTTTCTTTTCAGCGTATATAGAGTGCCGAAGAGTTTTTCAGCGTTGGGGCATACGCGGCCCATGGGAGGGGGCTCGATTGTTTGCTAATGTTGACACCTGCCAGAGTGGAGTTGCTGCTTGGGCTATATGGGGCCCTCAAAGTTAAAAAAAAAAAAAAAGGTCTGGGTATACCCCCCGCCTCTGCCTCTTTAGTGAGATTAAGTGTGGGTTTGCTGGGGTCACAAATCACTGGACTCCCCTCTGATGTAGCGCGGCAGCCAGCCAAAGCCGTCACAAGACTAAAGAGCCGGCAGAGGGAGGAGGATAAAGACTGACACTCAATTGTTTACTGAAAAGAGAGAAAGAATAATGTATCTTCGGGAAGAATATACAGCTCTGGAAACAGAGGGGATCAAAAATGATGACTTGTGGTTGGTACTGGTAAGTGTCCAATGTGTTGAACTTAACACGTTTCCATGTGTTTTGTGACCTGGCCTTTAATTAGGTCAGGACTTGGAGTTAAAACTAGAATTACTACAACAAGAACGTATACTACTGCTACTGCTGCGACTCCTATTACTATATATACCAAAATAAATTACCAACAAACTTCACAACTCACTAGTGATTTAGTGGTTTATGTTGTTGGACAAATGGTGCTTTTACCACCTCAGCTTTGTGGATTCCCCTTTTTAATTGCAATTAAAATGGGTAAATAAGGTACAATTTAAAAAGATCCAATTTACAGACCATGGCCAATATAGTCTATGTCCATTTCAGTCCAGAATAAACCGCAATGGCCTCTCGTTTTCACCAGAACAGTACAGACTGCACTGCGGCGTCTCCGTCTCTGCTGCTTTCTGCTTCTCTTTAGGTGTGTAAAACCACGAGGAAGATTTAAACGGCTTTTTGCAGAGCTTTTGAAATGCGCCTTAACATGAAACATTGTCACAGTGCGCTCTTCGTTTTCAGCAATTTCCACACTCGAATACAGCAGCCGCGCTCGTAGTAGTAGTGCAGCACATTAGAGCATTGGCTTTTGTGATGGTTCAGCTTGAATTTGGCCAAAACTAAATGCAGAGTTTAACTAATAAATCACAGACTGTTTGGGCTGCTAGAATACAGGGGAAGTCTGCGGCGATGTCTGGAAACGGTTTGCAATCATGTTTTTTAAAATAATATTAGAAAACATCATAAAGAAACGCAGCCTGGAGGGGTCATAATGCAAAGAACTCTATGTGCCAGTCCTAGTTAAATAATAACTAATAAAACTAATAAAACACTCAGTTTGATGTACCTTTCAAAAAAGATCAAAAAGAGATAAGATTGACAAGCAAAGATGCTGTTATGTGTTTAATTCAGAAAATCTCAGCGATAATGATAAAAGAGGCTTCTATGGATATAGTACTACAGCTTCTTGTTGCAGATGTGGAACTCGCACCTATAACACTTTAATGCACATGATTGACATTTATCCATGGTTGGGACTGGTGCTGCCGCAGCATTTTAATTTAATTCCAATTTACTTTTCATTTCCTCTTTGAGTAGTTTTCATCTTTCAGAATAAATATGTTTTTGCGTTGATTTGTTAATTTTGATACAATGGTGCTAATTTTCTATCACTTTGAAACCCATGAAAGTTTATCCTGGCATGGGACTGGCACAAAGACTAGAGACAATTCGCTTTTGAAGACTTAAACACCGTCTATCAACAAATCAAATGTTTCTAAAATGAACAAAACTCAAATAAAAGAGACACAACACACTTCTCGCCTCTCCTCTCCCAGCGCTTTTGCAGATGTACATTTAAAAAAAAAAAAGAATCTGTGCCGTAGGAGAAGCGCCCTGTCTGCCTTTATAAGTGTTGCTGTCCAGGCCGATCGTGTCACTAAGAGGGGCCCCATTCAGAAGTATTCATGCATCCGCCTTTGAGCCACAATAGCAGCGAGTTTATAAACTGTCAGCCCCGGGCTCCCCAAAGCCTTCAGTGCGCATTGTTTCGGGTCCCTTAATAAACTTTTTGGAGGAGTTCATCAACTTGCCTGAATGGTCTGCGCAGAGAAAAGTCTTGAGACACACAAAATAACAGAAGGTCCCTCTCTCCGCCCTCTCCTTTCTACTCACTATTGAAATAACAATGGCCGGAGTGGGCTGTCAGACATCACACAGCTTTTGTTGCCATTGAAGAAAGAGAAGAAGAAAAAAGCGTCCAAATAAAAAGAGAATACATCCTTTTAAAATAAAAACTAAAGACGATTTTAGTTTTCTTTTTCATTCTGGGATATAGTCTAACAGAAGAGGCTAAAAATACAAAACAATTCCATAAAATAGCATTCTTAGCCACCATACAAACACACCAAAATATAACAATGCGGTGGAAAAATCAATATACTGCAGTAGTTTGAGTAATATACTATGTCAATTCCATTTTACTAATGAGTTATTTCAAGAATACAAAAGCATGAAAAATAAATTACAATTCAAATAATTACAAGCTTCAAATATCTCATACCAAATGTAAAATGTTTTTTTTTATAAATATTTTTTTTCTCTTGATGGTACATATAGGTATAAAATAATAAAATTAAAGAATAAGAATATTCATTATATACACATAATGATAGTGATTTTAATGCACCTTTTCTTGTTATGTAAAGCCCTTTGAACCTTTACCTTGTGTACAAATTGTACAAATCCATTAACCTTGCCATTATTGCCGGTAGTTCTATATTGTATGTAGTGGTAAAAATATATAATTTGTATTTGATTTCAGTTTGGTTGCCATAGCAAGCAGTTGGCACCAGTGAAAGTGGCTTCACTCATGACGGGATGCAATAAAACGTCATATGGAGTTTAAGCCATTAATCCACTGTTACACCTTTAAACTGTGATACAAAAATTAGCCCAAACCTAAAAAGTCTTAAGTGGATGCCTCTTCTAATTAATTTCATAGCTAATTACAACAGGGCTGCCATCCACACATGCTGCCCCTGTGACGTCTGCTGGATGGATATAATTAAAGGAATAGCATGTATAAAAAAAAAAGCTTAAAAAAATAATAGGCCGCAACAGTGGTCCAATTGAGCAGCATTACCAAACCACCCCATTGCCCCCCACCTGCCCCACAAAAGCCCCATTGGTTGCCCCCAGACCAAGCCACCTACTGTTCCCCCCGACGCTGGCAGTGCTGCTTAACACTCTAATGAGATGTGACAAGTTGAACGCGCCAGTTTGAGGGGAGGAAAAGGCGGTCGCGTTATGATTTCCGAGTCGCACTCACAGGGGAATCTGCGGACAGCTGATTCCTGTCACACTCATTCATCTTCTTCCAGCCAATTAAACTTAAGGCCGCTAACAAAGCTCCAGCAATTTAGCCAAGGCGTCAAAAGCGGGTTTAGTGGACAAGCGGCTAATAGTGAGGTCAGGGGGCTGCTAATGTTACCTGAAATTAATATTACAACAATAAAACAGACAACAATATTTTTAAATATTACTAATATATATATATATATATATATATATATATATATATATATATATATATGTATATATATTTAAATTCTTGTTTTAAATTTTGTTATTATAAAATTAAATCATAATGAAGAACATATTGTGCTTTATGTGTATATTACTTACAATAATTGGGGACAATGATGAGCCTACTATTTCTTTTACAATAACACATAAAAATACAACTTTTATAATTATCGGCTGTAGCAGCAGTTATAGAATTAGGTTTAAACAATGTCACGCAACAGAACAGAAGAATAAATTTGTTTTTAGGCCAAACATTACATGAAAAGTGTGCAAATTATGTAAAAACAACATCAATTGGTCCACTAAAAAAAGATAAAAAGCAAAGAAAAAATAAACAATGTAAAATAATAATGATGTCAAGAATAACTGCAATCGCAAAGGGTCATAATATCTTATTCCTGAATGTGCCCCTATGACACACTTGAGAAGAAACATGAGAGGAACCCGGAAACTCCGAGTTTGGGGGGAAAACACAGGACGGTTAAATTGACAGGATACCTGGAGGGCAGCGCTTCCTCTTTAATTTGTCTCGTACGGTTTAGGACTATAGACCCCCAACCAGATGCCCCAGTCCTCCGAGCCTGCATAAGCCTGCACTGGATTCAATTCTCTCTGGAAAATTCTGGTGCCATAATTAAATATTGCCTCAAAATGCTCTCTGTTGCATCTTATCGTTCCCTGGTCTTCCTTGGGATTTTATCACATTAATAATAACAACATATAAAACGGGTGCTATCTTGAATATGCCGGGAGAATTGCCTGCTAAACAAAGGAGCACCTATGGGCTTACAGCTTATACCAGTGATATTTTCTTGCAGGAAATGTTAACCTTGAAATGCTACTATCTGCGGCTAACAATGTGCGATCATAACCCCATAAATGAGGGGAGAAATTGAATCCTTTTAAGTTATTAAGCAGGAAAGGATTATAAACTCGTCTTTAGAAATGAGCTAGAAATCCCCATGTCTTCCTTCTGTACACTTAAAAATGTCCCACATGAAGCTGGTGAGAGAAGATTGCCCCCTTTTCATGAGAGCCCCACAAGAGATGGAGGAGAGAGAAAAAAAAACACATTTTTGTGCCCAGATAGGAAACGTCCCACATGGTAAGCGCCACTTTAATTAATAGACAGCCTTGAGAGGTATCACTGTCAGCCGGGATAATAGTGCCATAGCTTGTGTTTGTGGTTTCATGAATATTTGTGATGTGATCAAAGTCAAATGCCAGCACAGAATGAATTTAAGCCTACTCTGATTTTTTTTATTTATTTTTTTATGTTTTTGATACGTAAATCTCTTGACACTTAACAGGTCTGACGTGAAACTACTGCTGCTAGTGTTGGTAGGCCTACAAGCTTAAATTCCACTGCTTCAAATTGACACATTACTCATTGCTAATAAGCAGAGGGTGCAAGCGTTTATTATGTTGCACGGTGTGTTACCTCCTGGAACCAATAGGCTCATTTGTTACCCCTATATAGCCTTGACATTCATCAGCAGGAATGGCCTTGTGTGATTAACAGCAGGCCTACCACTATGGGGCTAAAGATGCTGAGAATGGGTTCTAGTGGACAGTCAAATAGTCAAATTAATTGCAATACATTGATTGAAAAGCCAAGGGTTAAAATGATTTAGGTAAACAATATTTTTTATTTATTTAGATCATGAAAAAAAAAAAATTGTCTGGAATTTCACGCTTTGTGATTAATATTGAACATGCAAATTACTCTCACAAAACAAAAAATATATTTAGTGATGGGACTTAAAAAAAAGATGGTAGTTTATTTCAATAAAAAGGTAGCCTGTAATCATTTCTTGATTTTTTTCCAATCGTGATAGTCACCAACAAAGATAATGTTTTTAAACCACCAGATTGTGCACAATTTTTCCCCCTTTTTTTGCCCATGATTTTCTCTTTAGATTTTTTTGTTTCACTTAAAACACAGTACAGTTCTGGTATATTTGTTGTCTTTGCAAACATCAGCAATTTTAATATCATAAATAAAAGCAATTATTTTGGCCATGATAATCTCAAAATGTCATTATTGCAACGCCTCATACTAAATTATTCTAAATAATTGATAACTCCTTTAATTGTTTGTTCTTAACATTGCAAAGTGACTTTCTCAATTTAGTATTCATTATTGTGCTGGTTAATAAAAAGTAAAATGTACACTGCGGACAGCAACAATAAACTAATTTATAAACTTATGAATGTTAGGAATAAAAACTAAACAAAACTGAGCAGTACATTTTGAGAGCTCAGAATCTGTAAAGTAATCCATCAGCAGATACTGACCACTGCTGACAATGAGGACTTTAGGAACCTAATGAACCATGAAACATTGTTAGATCAGTCACTGACAGGAAACAGACTCTTTGACTTTCTTTGTACAACCCTGACCCATTTAAATGTGTGTTACATTACGGTTTATTTTACACTTTTTCTTGAATCAAAAGTAGGTGACAGTTCAATAACGTATTATTATTATTATCATTATTATTATTATTATTATTATTATTATTATTATTATTACTATCATTATTATTATTATTATCATTGCACACGGCACTACCCGGCAGATGCTCCCTGTGCAGACTGGGGAAGAGCGGCCTATACCGATGTAAATTCCAGTGAAATGTGGCTCGAGTGGCTGCGGGGACAGGGGAGGTTAATCCGAGTTTAATGCAGTGAAGCACAGCGCAGGGTCTGGGCTGTGATGGGTATGTTATCTCTGCCCAACATTTGGGTCTCCCTCAATTTCCACCCAGCCAAATAGCTGCGAGAAAGTGCAGATGGAGTCACTCTCAATGCCCGAGGAAAAAACGTTATTAATAGCTAAATAACTTCCCCATACTTCCAGAGAATCTCTCTCTCACACTGTTCCAGATGGATTTGTTTGAAGTGGTCTCTCGCTTCATTCCCCTGTCCTTCTCATTCAGCGCGGCTTTAGACCCGAAATATAGCTACATTTTATTACCATACACTTAGGAACTGTGCGTGCGTCACTGCGCATGGCGCGGAAAGAAGGACGCGTTTTTCTTCTCCCTTTCACTTCAGGCCGGGCATATTATTATTACAATATAGAATTTGTTTAGAGGCTAAGAACAATATTGGCGTCCGAAAACAAAATGAACAGATATTTTTAAAAATACTTGCCATAGCCTATGTTCATTCCAAATCCGATGCAGTGGTACATTTCTACATGAACCTGGGTCGCAGTGACTGGACTGGCCTCACCTCTCGCGGCTGTCACCCTCTGTCAGACGCGGAAATAATCCTACCTGGCACGTGTTTAATTAGAGCGAGGCTCAGGTAATCCAGCGATTTGCTGAAGTGTCCATCGCCTGTCCAGCGCGTGCGCATGTGCCAGATGGACACAGCACCTTGAGGCGCGAAACAAAAAGATGAGCCTGGTTTGTGCAGACACAGCCTCTCCCCAGGTCTCTGCTGGTTGACTTTGGTGATAAACGCGCGCGGATGGACTGTGCACAAACAGAATAGAGGCTGGAGCAGGATGCGCGCTCACTGACCAGCAGACAGACAGTCATCAGAATGAGAAAGACGCATGCAAATATGTAGACCTATTGTGGCGGCCCCATTTGAAACTTGTGCTTCACTGATCCTTCATTAACACTTTTGGAATAGCACCAAATAAAAAGAAGGCACGAAAATAACTGCACAATATGGTGCCGCAGAAGGCAGTTAGATTAGAGCTGGATAAATCCGTGATGTAACCTCTTTGAAAATCAAATACACCAACCTAATAAACAAATAGATAAATAAATAAAGTCTTAAAATCTGGATAAGTAAACGAAAAAAAATCTCATGAATTTTGTGCCGAGGGCGAGCCACTGTGAGCCTCGCTCTGAGATGAAAGTGGAAAGAAATAAAAGGCTCTATTTAATCTGCTTTAAACCCTCTGCACAGAAGGCTGCGCACAAACTCACAGAGTGAGGGGCTGATTGGGGATAAATACAGTTCGTACCGAGCCTGCGAGCTATTACAGCCACCACAAACACAGCTCCTATTCAGCAAGCATCGTTTACACTGCTTACTCTAATAAGTATTCACGTTATTAAACGCCATCGGTACTGAAACAACATTACGCACCGGGTGCCTTTTTATTTATAGTAATGCAATTCACTCCAATTTAAAACAGAAGCGCGGAGTTTAAACACACTGCATCACAAATGAAACAAGTACAACGCCACCATGTTTTACTTGCGTAAAGGCCGTGCGTGACGGCGTGTGTCCGAGTGCCTCGGCCATTCCCAGACATGATTCACAAGCCGCGTCCTGGACGCTTAGAGTATTTGCAACAAAATGGTTGGACCTTATTCAAATATTAGCGCAAGGTTTGGCAGAAAAAATGAGACCGTTTTCACGCTATCAACTTATTCTGCTCCAGCGGACCATTATCTGAAATTACAAAACTATGTAGCAGCGGGGCGTACTGAATAATTCATCTCCTTTTTATACCTCTCCGTGCCCTTTGTCCAAAGTTGTCTGTCTCTTTTAGCAGATTTTTGAATGAGAATGGACGGGTCCTGCATTTGCTTTTGTACCCTGAACCCTTCACTTAGAAAGGCGTTAGTAAAGAGAGCTTTAGCCACTGAAGTTCATCTTCAAGTCTGAACAAAACTTATGGCACACACACACACACACACAAAGACACACACACACACACACACACACACACAAACACACACACACACACAAAGACACACACACACACACACACACACACACAAAGACACACACACACACACACACACACAAACACACACACACACACACACACAAAGACACACACACACACACACACACACACACACACACACACATACACACATACACACATACACACACACAAAACACACACTTTTTGAGAATCTTATCTAAACCCATTCACACGTTTGGACTCAAATAATTGCACCTCAAGAGCGTTGAAAGCTGTGTGTTTTGACGTGAAATACAATGCAAAACTAAACGAAATGTAAAATGAAACATGCAGGTCGCGCGAGCAGACCCTGTTTACTCAGAAATAGTCATTTTAAAAATAAGAATTTGCATGCTTATATTAATCCCTGTGCTCTTTGTAAACTACATTTGATTGCGAATGTGTGGAGCTTTAATTATGGCCCATGTGTGACATTGACACTAAACCCCAAACATGTAAGTTACAATATTTATGTGCCGCGCGTGAAGTGGCAGCCGCTGACAGCTCGTACCTGTCCCCCCTCCGCGCGTCAGCTTTACCCGCAGCCGCGCCAATAATAATCTCTACATTGATTTCCACTACAGCTGACAAGTGCTGAAATGTCGGCCAACTGATTGTGAAATGGGTCAACTGTCAGCTGTCGTTTAGAGCTCGTTAAACGCTGAATGAATGAGTGAATGAATAAGGGAGGAATTCGGTTTCACAAATTAATTTTCTGCCGAAGCTCTCATAAATAATTGAGAAGAATGAACAGCCCTGAGTTAGAACAGTTTAGAACGATCCCAAGAGGACAAGGGGAGGGACTACTCAAACACTGAAGTACCAAGGTTTCCAAATAATAATAATAATAATAATAATAATAATAATAATAATAATAATAATAATAATAATAATAATAATAATAATAATAATAATAATAATAATAATAATAATGATAATAGTAATAGTAATAATAATAATAATGATAATAATAATAATAATGATAATAATAATGATAATAATAATAGCCTGAACTTACATTTATCACCGAGGATGCCATCGATGCTATGCTTTGTTTTCTTTTCTCCATCTTCGTCCTTCTTATCACAGTCATCCTCGTCATCTTTTTTGCCAAATCGCGCCCTCAAAACGCGGCTGATGGAGCTCACTAATGGCGACAAGAAGGTAAACGGGTGATTAGGCCTAAGAGCCATAAAAAGACCCATAGTAATCCTATCAGTGCTCCCTTAACAAAGACACAAGTTTTACAATAAAAAGAAAGATAAAATGCATACAATAGTCGGTAGTACTGGTGCGTAATCTGGCTAGCGTGCGCGACGGTGAAAAGTAATAAAAAATAGTGCGGCTTACCAGAGGATGCCTCACCTGAAGGGACAGTGCTTCTGTCGCACACGCCGTCCTTCAGCAGCTTGTCCCGGATCTCCCAGCTGAACATGCCCGGGTTCTCCCGCTTGTACTCTTCAATCCGCTTCTCCACATCCGGAGTTGCCACCTGCTTTAGATTCAGATGTGGGCCGTGCGTAAAGGTGAGAGACAGAGACAGGAGAAAAAGACGAAAACGATTTTAATTAAACTTATTTGGAACACAAACATTTTTTATACTCGTGCTCCATTGCTTTATTTAGCCTATTTAACAATAACATAATATCATAATATTAATAACACAGTATCATAATATTAATAACCCAATATCATAATATTACAGATTATTATTACAGTTTATCGCCAAATATGCCATGGTAAGTAAGAATGTCAAATAAATATTAAAATTGAATGTATGCCTGAAATGAAAACGCTTTGGGTTATAATCATTATCCTTAATAACAATTTAAGGATTCAGTTGTAGAACAAGATCAACTATTTTTTTTAAATAGTTCATGCTATTAAAATTAAACATTTTGTTTTTTTTAAACTAAATGAAATCATTTCAAGCAAACCCTTAAAAACAGGATCTTCTTTGATCATGTTTTTGGAAACTACATTTCATTTTCAAATAATCAGTTACAATAAATATTGGCTATTTGTTTTTGTTCTTTTGCATCATTATCACAAGAATGTAGTGTTCTCACATTATTATAATTTGTCATTCTTTCTTTTTTCATGTACTGAGCATGCCGAGGCGCCCTGCAGCGCACTCCACGAGGCCCAGTAACCTCCACACGGAGGTGCGTTCACGGCCTCACTCACCCTGGGTTTGCTGCCCCCGATGGCTCCTGGGCGGATGGAGCCTGTCTCCTGGTACCGGCACAGAATCTTGGAGACGCAGCCGTGAGACACGCGCAGCTGTCTCGAGATGACGCAGGGCCGGATCCCGTGGTGCGCCATTTCCACGATCTTGTGTCGGATGTGGTTTGGAAGCGGCCTCCCGTTGATGAAGACGCCACCGAGCTGGTTGACTCTGCCTTGACCCAGAGGCGTGGACACTGGACAGGACAGGACAAGGGTAACCATAGCAACTGGACACACAGGTACGAGGCCTGGACCAGGCAGACTGCTGCTCCTAATGGGCCGCAGTTTAGCACATTACCATGTTATACATTTTCAAGAGCGCGTCCTGTCTGTGTGGCAGGACGCACGAGCCACTCCAGACACTTCCCGCTCTGATTATTCCTAGTCATGGTGTTCAAATATTGATGTGATCCTTTGAGCTGTGTGTGTTAGTGCCATTTCCAGCCGCGTGGCACTTGAACAAATCCCGCGGCTCGAGCCACTCCGAGGAGCGTGGTTTGTACATTTCAGTCCGGCCCACTTGAGCACGAACTGGGAGTAATGGGAAAACTGCTCCCATAAATGTATGCAAATACAAAGAGATCTTTTTACGCACATATGGTCGGGGTAGTGGAGAAGAATATTCATTACATTTCTACCTCGTAAAAAAGTAAGTACATTAAAATCTGATTTGTTTGTTTTTTGTTTGACAAAATACCGTTGAATGCAAGGCCCATGAAGCTACATTTTATTGTACAAAAATGGCTGACACGTTGAAGTTGTTTCACTATGGAGGTTATATTTAAATACAAGGAAATATTGCTTGGCCAAGGCCCAACTGCTTCTGAAGACTTGTACAAATATTTCAAGAAAAAGAAAGCTCTCTGTAAGACTGTGGCATTTGACTAGGGGAAATGGTCCACTAAAGCATCTAAATATATGCTACAAAAAGACAAAATGCCCAAATGGAGAGCTGGTGAAAAACAAGTGCAGTGCGCATGCCTTCCAGGGGATTTACATACATTTGACCAGACTGGAGCTTGTCAACTTTAATCGCCACTGACTGGGGGTTGAAGCACCTTCCTATTTGCCTCATGTCGACGCTAACGAGCTGCACATTGCGTAAATAAAGCTGCTCGGTGTCATTTCGTGCGCAGTGATGGGCAAAGGACAGATGTTTGCAGCTGTCTTACCTTCCAGAGGAAAGCCGGTTCGTGGGTAGTTCTGGCCTGGCGCTGGACGCACCATTCGAGGCACTGTTCCCGGTAAAGCAGCCATTCGTCTATAGCTACCCAGAAGCGTTTCGGGATATTGGTCCAGATCAACAAAAATATACAGAATGTGCTCAAAATGCAGCGGTCAAATCCCCAATCCCTCGTAGTGACAGAACATAAAGCGAGCCCTCTTCCACCGGGCTGAACGAAATAAATCAACAACAACAACAAAAAAGAGGAGATTCAGAAGTCTCAACAAATGCAAATCGATATCTGGACGTTTAGTGTCGATTGGTAAGTGACGTTGGCTGATGCACTTGACGCTGAACTGACTGGAGACGTAAAGCAGAACGTGCTGTTGTCGTTTCCTTGGTGTCGTTCGGGTTCAGTGTAACGTCTGCCTGCAGCCTGGAAGTAGTTTAAGTGGCCAACTTTGGTGCATGTCGTAGGAGGAGACACCGCGCGCTCCCATAGGCTCCCTGGCCTTTCTTTTATGGATGAAAGAGAGTGGGTTTAGCCAGAAGCCCGCGGACCAATCACAGCCACACGCTTCACTTTTAATTCACTGCTGCCTCCCCTCTTCAAAACAACAAAACCCGGCACAGCACCGCGGTGGAAAAAGATCACGCTTCTTAAACACAGAAGAAACGCACGTTTGAACACCGCGGTTTCACAATATACGGCAAAAAATAAGATAAAAAAAAAAAAAAAATCCCCCCCGATCTTATCTTTTCTTCTCTTTTCTTCCATGTACACTGATTGTGATCTTATTTTATTTTTATTATTTTTACCTTGTTTTTTTTCAATGTAACCCTTCAATTTTAAGATCCAAATTTGCTTACAATACTATCATATACTTAACTAACTATACGTTTGAATAAAAATACCATACAAATATACCCTGAAAATAAGAATTCTTGCTTATCTTTTAATTTAGATTGTTTGTCTCTCATGGATCTCTTGGAGACAAATGGCGTTTTTACGCACAACTCTCTAAATAATAATAATGAAAATAAACCAATAAACCTGAAACGAATGAGTTCTATATCAATTATTCTGGCCCTATAACCCTGCGTAAAAGTCCCCAATTGTCTTATAATGCTCACTATAAGATGCCTGTGGCTTGTTAACCTGTCAATTAGGCCAAGTAAAAGTGCGCAGCGTGCGTCTAAATCGCTTCCAAAAGCTCTGCGGCAATAACAAGTCTTGGGATCGACCCGCTATTGATGACAACAGGTTGAGTTGCCCCGGTGGATAATTGCTTTAAGGTAATTGTTAGGAAATAAATAATGCTGCACATTAAAGTCCAATAAAAGGGAGCACATATGGCAGAACAGACGAGGTGCATGTGTCAGCGCTGTGGGCCCGCCGCGCATTTAAAACCCTGTGACAATTGCCGTGGAAAACACTCCTGGTAGAAGGCAATTTCACAAATAATTTTAGCAACAATTAGGGAGTGTGGAGGGGTGAAATGGCGATTTCACATGCAGATGCGCCGGTGGGGAGGATCTGGTACCCTGCCGAATAGCTCTGACCCTCGCTCTGGCACTGCACTGCGCTTCACATGGGACAGGGGCGCACAAAGACGCACCGCAGCCTCCTGGGAGGACGCACACAGCTCCGGATTAGGGCAGGCATCAATCACGTGGAAGCCCTGACAAAGGCAAGCGTCCTACAGAGAAAGCCTTCACATATATTAAAGTAAATATTTGTGAATGTGTGAAGGCAACAGTTGTCAGGAAGTAGAAATGCCAAATCAAAGACACACAAATAAAGTAAAAAATAAAAAAGTGGTCCACTACAGGTGTAAGGTGATTTATGCCATGCACGTAAACATCTGTCGGACGCGCACGTCGACTATGGGCCCAGTTAAGTTATATTTTGTGTTTAGTTCTTAAGAATTGCAAGAATCTACGACCTCCCATAATTTGATACCAGATATCAAATTCATCTATTTAAATTTGTTTTCTGAAATATAGGCCTATCGTTCAACAAGTGCAATTGGAAAAATAAATACAAATACATTATTCAAATATGAAATTTAACAGAGATGAATGAAAGGTAAACATTTGCCCCAAAGCTGTTTCTGTTTGTTCCACTAGTGGGCGTCTTCTGCTTATGACCACAAACCATTTAAAGAATCAAATTGAGAATGCGACTGAATTCTTGCTGGTCTTCTATGTTGATCTTTTGCAATGACAGGAAACATTGACAATGTGCATGGAAACAGCAGAAGATACACTTCTGAAAATAGAGCACAAAATAAAGCCAATAGCATGTAGTTTCACATTATGTATAATGTAATAGTTGCAAAAATGCATTGAACAAATCTCCTATGGGCATCGATGCTGCGCTTTCCTCTCCACTGGCTTTGGATCTCCTTGTGAGCCAGAGCAGATATATAGTAAACACCTCCATCTTGTAAATGATAAAGTCTGTATCTTATCTCGATCAGCTCCTCTCTTCAAACACTTCCCATCACTGCCGCTCATTTTTTGTGTTATGCAGATTACCAGAGTTTCTCTGATGCTCCTAGGTAACACTTTTTTTTGCTGTGTGTGTGTGTTTCCCCTCTAGATAATGTTTAGTTATTTCGAATAGCAATGAACAAAGGCAATACATGAGAAGGATCCAAACAGTTCTTTGAAGAGATGAACAAAGGTGTTGAGTGTAAAATAACAGTGGTATTTGGAGAATTTAAATAAAACATAAACATTTCAGGAAGCGTAAAGGATAAGATGATAAAAACTGAATGAATACTGGTTTGACCAAAATTATCTTCAGGTGGTGAGAAATGTATACAAATATAGCTTTTCCATGTGCAGGATAACTAATCATTCAGTAGCAATAATATACAGGATATACTTGAGAATACATTTGGCTCTGTAAAAACTTGTCTCTCCTTCACAGCTGCAATATTTGACTTATTGGGGGATAAATTGCTGAAGTATTTTATTTGTTACACAACGATAGCTGCCAGTTCAACTCCTTTTTGATTGGCAACCTAAATATGCACCTAAAGTGTCAAACCGCTACCGCTACCGCTTAATAACATAATTTTGAAATATCCTGTTGAGCAGTGGTTTCAAGACGCCCCATTTTTGCCCTAACAGCAACAACTCCTGTCTTTGCCTTGTCCAAACATTTGCACATCTGCTGAGCATTTCTCTGCGAGTGTAATGACTTCCTTATGGGGCATTATTCTATCATGATGGAGCGAGCGTATAAAATGCCCTTGTATCGCCGGCCGGTGGGAAGCTTACACTGTGCTGTAGCTCTGATTAAAGAAAGGTGATGGAGATCGCGTATGGCACTCACAGGACGTGCAGGTGCGTTTGGTTAATGCAAAGAATGGACTGTTTCTCCGTCTCCACCCGGCTCAAACCAACACTGGAAACACGGAAAGTCATTGGTTTGACAATGAGGTGAAACAAGGACAGAAGAGTCAGACTTTGGACATTGTACCACCTCAGCCCTGAGTAATGCAAATTATGTCTTGAAAATAATGGTGAATCACACTGAACCTATCTATCCCCATGGCAACAGGCATGTGACACCACCAAACCATCTGTGAAGCGCCGACTTTGCTAACAAATGAATGTTTTTCAAGGCATTTTTGGAAATGCAAAGCTGGATATGTAATGCCAAACTGTGGGACATTTCAGGCAAAGCAATAACATTTCCAAAAGTGGTGGGCTCTCTGCAGAAAAGTTGCATGATGCACCTTTAGTGTTTCTTTCTAAGTGTGCACCCCTGAGCATATATAACATACCCACTCTTCCTGGATTTCAGCTTCCTATGTGTAACATTCTGAGGACTTTTTCCCATTCAAAATATAATATATGTGTATTTTATTTTAATTGCTATGGCAACAGTCCTAGATTCTTATCATTCTGAAACCATGGATGGCTTTCTTGTATTCAGAGCGTGTGTAGTGGCCTCTGCAGACAAACATTTTGCATTGGTCCCTTGTTATATTTAGTCAATTCATCGCCTGCCACTTGTCCTGGTTTGGTGCTAGTTTGAGCCTTGAACCTTGTCTTTTTGTCCCGTTCTAGTCCTGATCTAGTTCTGGTTTAGTTCTGGCTGGGTTTAGTCCCTGTTTAGTCTCAATTTTCACATGTTTTTTATAAGGTGAGAACATATTGTAGCCTAAAACTACAATCACGTGTTATTTGCGCAAACTTCGGTTCTTTGTTAAGACAATACATTATGAACAGGGACAGATAATTCAATAGATCCATGATTAGGAGATGTAATTCCTTCTTTACAGGAGGAATGGTCAGTCTAAGCGATCTGCCAGTGCATCCGGCGGACCACATCTCCGGAAGTAATAACAGCTGATGTATGTGATGGACAAGACCAGACAAAGCAGCCAAAACAAGAAGGTGATTACATAAACTAAGCTGTAGTTTTTAAACAGAACCTAAGTTTGTGGACATAAAAAGAAGACTAAACACCTACGACACATATCTTCTGACAATACTGATATATTGTCTGGAAAAAAAAAGATAATAAAAGACAAGAAATTTGACTGATAAAACTCCACAAACATACATACCTGACCTGGTTTATTTAGTTTGCTGCTATTTAGTTTTTTCTTCACCTGTGGCGTGTTCTTTTGATTAACTGTTGGAGATTTGTCTTAAATATGATCAAGGAGAAATTTATAGCACATGCTTCTTTCCTGATTTCGGGCTAAGACGCAATGCTTTGGGGAAATTGGTTGATCTGGAAACATTTCACCTGTTTGAAGAGTGCACCTTTGGCACCACAGTGACACTAAACCAGCCCTATCTGCAGGACAGTGTGGGCGGCCATGACGACTCGTTAGACATCAATTTAAATATTATCTCATTGTAATGGTTAAAGGCAAATCTTCAAAGACACAAGATCAGTGGTTGGTCTTAACATGGAGTGACTAGAAAATGCAAGCTCCACATTAAACTATTTCAACACTGGTCTCACAGAAACAAAGCTTTAGCCGGGTAACAATGGCCAACACATATGATTTCAGTTATTGGTGTAAAACAGCGAGAGACAGAAGGGCTGTGCTCCGGTGCTGATAAAGGACAAGGATCACGCTACAACAGCTTTTGTAATATACTGCAAGAATTCATAAGAAAGCAGCAATATTCCCAGCGTGGAAAAGGCTGACAGCACTTCTTTTACAGAGGACTAAACCTTTTGCTCTCCGGTGGTCATGTTATCACTTCCTGCTGCATAATGTGTGTGTAACTGTAAAAACAGTCAGTGCACTGCAAAAAGTAATATCTTGAATAAAAATGACTTGAATGAAGAAAATACTTTATTAATATCTTGATTAGAGTCAATTTGAACTGTCAATAAAAGTCATATACAACTAACACAATATTTGCATTTTACATTTACTTGTGTTTTTATTTGCTAAGAATCTGAAAAAGACATGCATTACACTGTGTGCGGGGTCACCTCTCCACAGATCTGGATTTCTTTATAGAGAGGGATACATTTAAAGCCACATTATGGAGCATGCATGGTTCGGCTCTCCTTTAGTTTGCATGTGTCTGGGTGAGCTTCTTCTAGTTGCTCCGGTTTCCTTCATCAACCCAAAGACATGCTCAATACAAAAGCCTCAAAACAATACTACAATACTACAATAGTGCAGACCAATACTAGCTCACAATCTGGAGATGGGCTCCTGCTCTGTGGCGTTAACTGCTCCTGAAGAATATTGCCCAAGCAGCAAAGAACAATGGGTTAAATCCATAGTCAAGGGGAGTAATAATAATAACATTAATTCCAATAATGTTAAATTAGATATGACTTATTCCTTTAGAAAATACCAAAAAGAGCTACATTTTCAGATAAAGAATGTTGTAGTTGTGCTGGGGTTGAAGGGGTTTGGCACCTCACAGCAACAGGATCCCTTGTTTGATTGCAGGATCAGACTGGCAAGACCGAGTGCAGTTTGCATGTTTTCTTTGTGTCTGAGTAGGTTTTGTTCGGAGGCACACCTTCCCCCAACAGGCCCAGTTCTCCAGCTACTCCTCCTGACCAGATCCAAGGCTCATGGGAGATTGTCCACTGCTGGTTCAAACGTAACATCAGGTTCAAACAGAATAAGTAGAGTAACATTCAAAACATACATTGTGCAGTGCTAATATAACATTATTCATTAATTCATTCATTTTCTACCGCTTGTTCCCGTTCGGGGTTGCGGGTGACTGGAGCCTATCCCAGTGACTTTGGGCCTTAGGCGGGGTACACTCTGGACAGGGGCCAGCTCGTCGCAGAATAGTGCAAATGTTCAGCACAGATTTGCTTGAAGTCTCGCAGATTTTATCTGGTAAAGCAAATTATTAGAAGTCTTGGGCCCGAAACAATATAAAATCAATGTAATATTAATGCCATAAAAGAAGAACATTCAAATCTGTGCTGAACATTTGCACTCATGATCTTTGGTTCGTTTCATTCCATGGTCTTATGGTCTTCTGATGTGTCGTTCTCCAGCAGCTGTCTCTCTCCACAAGTGTCACAACATGAGTTTATGAGACTGCAGAGCTCTGAAGGTTTTATTTGGAGTAAACAGCCTCAGAGTGTAATGAGCAGTGACAGGATGTCAGCCATGTTGGCTCAGATCAGCGGCTCCACCTGCTCCACCTGCCCTCGTCCAGATGAGGCTGCTCTCACCTCTCACTTATACAAACTGCCGGCTTCAGGAAAGACACTAATATCTACTATGTAAATATGAGTAGATCTAATGTGACAAACAGATTCCCAGAGATTTTTTCCAATGTAAACCACATTTGATTTTTTTCCCATAGGATTGATAAAAGCCTTATGAACATGCTTTTGGTGACAGTGGTTTTCCGTTTCAGTGCACAGTACATGCACATTCATCCATTCATATCATCGAAATTCAAAAAAACTGTTTTATGAGTCACAAACCACACTATAATCGACTTGAAAAAATCTCCCACAGAAACAGGTGCAGCTCGGTTTGAGAACATGAACACAATTTAACAGTGAAACAGACAAAACTCAGTATGTTAAGAGTTCTGTACTACAGGCCCTTGTGCAATCAGCGTTGCGAGAACGATTCCTGGCTCTGACAATTTCTGCTGAATGCTGTCCCTACTCTTTCCCCCATTTCACACTACTGTCATGTCTGATAAAGCCTACCAACCCCAAAATCTTCTAATAAATAGTTATTATGTCTTACCTTTGGACCGGTAAGTTTCTTCCTCTTTGCCTCAGGAAGGTGAGGAACGGGTTTGAAGCAGATAGAACATTTACAAATCAGAGACAGCTGTGAATGACACCAAAGATTTATTCATGAGGCCAAAACGATCAAATCTGTCAAAAAACAAGGTCAATCTTGCACATCCCATTCAAAATTTAAAAATGTCTAACATTTGTAGGGCGCTAGAATTATTTGCTAATTGATTCATAAGGTGAATGTTTTTTGACCTACCAATTAGTCATTAGTTCACAGAAGGCCCGAGAACAGGAAGAAAAAAGTGATCTCCCTTTGTTTGAATACTTTTCTCAGCACACGGCATGTATTGGAGTCAACGTATGGTCCAGATAACAACATATCTGAGGCAGGGCGTTTTTGTACAGTGTAAAAGTCAGCCATAAAAGGTAATAGTTATCTTAGAAACATCTGGACACCACTCACACGCAGCCGTCGGATAACTCACAATGTAACACACAATTCCTTTTCCTGTGTCATAGCAAGCTCCGCGGACACTGGAGTCTTCAGCGTAAAGGAATACTGTGGGTTCCTGGCATCATTTGACTACAGTGGCCAGTGTTGCAATCCATTTTGCACGAGCGAGGGGCGGCAGAGGGCTGGTGCGAGAGTCCGTGTGTGTGTGGCATGTGATAGGGGCAGAATGCTAGGCTAGCACGCTCTGATGTGCATGCCAAATCCACTTGTCCTCTCACACAGGCGAGCGGTGATGGCCTGTGCCGAGCCAGAGGTCTGACGAGCACCAATACACGGATCCTTACAGAATTCAGACCAGGCATTGAATATTGCTTTTAATCAAACTTCTATAGCGTTGGTGGTCAGTCACTTTTTCACTTTTTGCTGTTGAATAAAGTAGCTTAAGGGATACAAGGGAATAGCACAAGTGCATTTGGAGGTTCTTGTGTGGTTCGCTTACTATACATTTGAAATTAAAGTAAGGGTTTTGACAAGCCAGAGCCCCCACTTGATATCTAAGGCAAAGGGTATTATTTTTAATCAAACTACCGTAGCTTTGGATGCATGAACTTCTACTTTCTCAGAATGAAGAAGAGTGTATTGATGTATTTTATTGACTGAGAATTCACTCTGCGACACCTTTGAAGGACCACTTTTTACATTTTTGGTTCAGAAACTTTAAAGGCTGAGACAGGTTGAGTACAACAGAAATCATTTTGAAAAAGTCAGAAAACTTGTTAAGGCACAAGCTTGATTTTAACTAACAGTAACAACATTTATAACGATATCTTACATCTGTTTAGAACATATAAAGATGATTTTGTAGATATATTTTTTCTATATTTCATACTTTTCTATATTTTAGTCCCACTGAAATTTGAAATCTCATCTGATCAGATTTGTTGACCTGGTTTATGGCCCATAGCTCTGTTCTACAGGGCCTATCCACATGAAATAGAAACTGGTTCAAAGTTCAACACCTTTTCTGTCAGTATAAATAAACAAAAGTGAAATATGTTTTTCAAAGACATGATTGATTTTCAGTTGAATAGTCTCAGGACATGAGATGAATATGAGACGCTTGTGGAACCAATCCCAAACAAATAATGAAAAGGTTCAACATTTGTGGATTTCTATTTTGGATATTTAAAAACAGTAATCTCCTTTAGAGTTGCACAGGCCCCTGCTCTCCATCTGAGATTAGGACTTGCTCTTTATAATACAAAATTAAGATTTGAGGTAATAAATCAATAACTCCCGATACAAATGTTAAGAGTATAATTTGAATATCACTGACCCATGTGGCTCTGTGAATAAACACTGCACCGTGAACTACAGAGAAAGTATCTTTGAAATGATCTTCAAAATGCTGTCTTATAGCTATTCATAATCAATATTATACAAATACTCCATAAGCAATAAACATGGAATCAGTGAAACAAACCGGATTTCACAAGACCATCGTAGCAAACGCATATTAGTTTGTGAAGTAATGTTTAGAAACGATAATAAACATTTAGCAAAGGGATGTCAGCTCTATAAGAATGACAAAAAAAGTATCCAAAAGTAAATATTCTGGAGAAAAAAAACATCCCTAAACAATTTGTTAATTATCTCACAAATACCAGATTTGTATTTAATAATTTGATTTATTTTACTTATATCTTGTGAAATTAAAACTGAACATTCATTAAGACATAATTCTTCATTACAATATTATTCATACCATTTATGAGATTACTGCTGGTTATCAATGTTACACCATCACTATAGTATATATATATATATATATATATATATATATATATATATATATATATATATATATACTAATCACTGATTTAAATTAGTGTAAGTTACAGAAAAATGGATAATAATGTTTCTCTTATTTGTCTTTAGAATGAAGGCAGAGCTACATTTGCTGTTGTTCAGTAACTGTGACACATTCACTATATACAACTAAAGCAGACATATTTTCAGGGTGCTTCGCTGCAGCTGTACTTAGACTAGGAACCACATGTCTCTTAATTTCAAAGAACACAAGGCATTTTTGCTCTAATCAAGCGACGACAAATCTGCGGGTGGAGGCATGAGGGGAAGAAAAGTCCTCTTTGTTAATGAACATAAAAGTAATGCCTTCATTTTGCATGCTATCACAATTAGTCTCAGCGCGAGGCATCTCAAAGCTCCTTCCAGAGAAGCCGGATCACTTGACCCCCATCTGTGACTGAATCCTGTCTCCCCATTAGGTGCCGGCTCAAACCATAACGTCTATCTCTGCGCGGGCTGGACACAGATGCTTAAAAAAGCCAGGGGCATCACAAAGCGCACACAGACTCACAGTCACACGGCACCTCCAATTCAAAAGGGCCTTTATTCTTTGGACGACTCAGCTCATGATGTGAAGCACAAGCAGTTGGTCTGGCTTTCAACCTCATAAAAGTAATATGTTTAAGTGTTAATTGAAATATTGGACGAATTTGCAGTAACATTTGTGGATACAAGGCTTATGTCTGAACAAAGTGATGTTCTATTTTGGAAGTTTAGTGGCGATGTAATGGAGTGTCTAAACTTTCTGTGATTGGAAACTATCCCACAGTAAGATATAGATTAGATATTGAAGTGCTGTGTTCTATTTTGTTCTTCACCCACCTGTATGAAAGTAAGTTGTGAGTAAATGATAAGAGGCGTGTTGTGTGTGTGCAGATAGTCACTAACTATCTAAGGAAAAGGACAAACTAAAACCTTATGCATCGGTCAAAACAGCAACACCTTCAGGTATCCATGGATGGCACAAGATCAGCAGGTTAAAATGTACATGTGACTGCCACCTTTGCATTTTATACATTAAGCATATGATTGGAACTTTATCAACAACCTACCAATAAACACAAAATAATATCCAGCTAATACGTCTCCAGGTATGGGCAGAATATCCATTGCAGTTCTGTTAAAATCACTAATTTGCCATGCATTCAATTGCTGTTTGAGCAATTCTCTATTCAAAAAGGCCAGCAAACCACTGTGGTGTTATGTGAGACATGAATTATCCTAGCCCTGGAACATGGCTGTTAGCTTAGAAAATTAGTGTTTGGTATATGATGAGAAATGGTGCTATGGTTTCGCAAATGGAGCTACTAAATTGATAGTGGATCCTTTTCAGCTTAAGCAAACACATCGGTCAGCTCTTCCCTTGATAATCTACCTTAGAAAATGTATTACATGATGGAGCAATGGTGGTCAAAAGTAAGTGGCAGAAAACGTTTTAAGCCGTTAAAGAGGCTGCTGTAATTGAGCGGTTAACACAGAGACCGGATTCAATTTCTAATGTTTTTTTTGTAGCGTTTGCATTTTTCATACCAAAGAAATTGCACTTGGATCTTTAATTTGGCGGCTAATCCAACTAGTCAAATAGAATTTTTCACCCAAATCTGATTTGCAGAGTGGGAAGTAATCTAAATGTTATACTCAGGTAAAACTACTTTGGCCTAAAACGATATATTGGTTACTTAGAAGTATGACAATCAAAAGTAACTGTACTACATACAGTACATCTAGTGTGGCTTAAAATGACTAGAAAACTCCAGAATATTTATCTGGAGTTTAGTATTTTTGAATAATTATGGTAAACGTAATGGCACAGAGGTTAGCGCACTCATCACTGAAACTGTGTTAGGTTAAAGGTGCACTATGAAACCTTTCTGTTGGAGGGTCCACCACCTGCTTGTCTCCATGGAGATGTTGTTAATGTGACTGCATGTTTCACAGCGTAGTTTTCAACAAATCTATATTGCATTTATTCAATTATAGGTGTTTTACAGCTAGAAAACACTTGATCTGGTGGTGGTTTAAAGCCCTTATATGGAACATTTCAGGGCAAAGCAATGACTTCGCTCCATAACAGTGAGTAAACCTACATAGTGCACCTTTAACATGAACAGAAAGTCAGCTAACTAGCCTTTAGATGTTTTTTGCATCTTAGAAATGGTTTCTTTGTATAAAATGTGCTGTATAAATAAAATGGATTACGCTTTGGATTAAATTGACAAACTACAATAAATTGGCCTTAAAAGGCCTTAAAACACTTGAAATGCACGCATTGCTGTTCTGCGCTTTCTTAATGTATTAACACCCATTTACAAACTCATTGTCTGTACAACCAAAACAAATGTTCTGTTATTCCTGTCGCAGTAAGACCTTTCGCCATGACTGCAAAATCGTCTTAACTAAGGTAGTAAGAGCTAAACCTATAATGCAAGTGAAAGCAATGTATGTTTAAGACATTAGCGGCATCTTCCACATAATTCAATTAAATTCCTTGTAGGTCTTACTCTATGTGGAGCAGGCTTGTTGATGCTAAAGTAGGGATTTTTTTCGCAGTAAAAATATATATCTCTGGTCATCTGAGCGTCTCTAACTCAACTGTCACAGAAGATTAGGAAAGGAACAACTTGTCTTGCTATCCCGAGAAGCATGGGGTCCTCACGAGAGCCTGGGCCACAAGCAGAATCAATGTTACCGTTCACATAATCACGCATTGCTGATTTACCATGTAAGATGCATTCGGTTTGCTGCCTAAGTGTGTAAGGTCTCTATTCCTTTTCAGATGTTTTTCACAGAAAGCTTGGTCATAACATCGCATTGATGCCTCTCTCCTTCTCCCCAAGTTGCATCTTGAGAAGAAAGTCCTTGGTAAACTCTATTGTGTCATGTACTTTGTCTGGTTACCCAAATACGAGAGGCAAAAAGACAAGAACAGTTCAAATCCCTTAACCTAACATGCAAGTAATCCAGTTATTCTGTTGAATTAAAGTTGCAAGTATGTGTTTGGATAGTGGGATTCAATAAGTCACTTACTCGTAGATTTGATTTATCTTAAATGTATTTATCTGCATACTTCTTACATATATTCTAATTTCTAAATAGCATCATATTTGTATTTACTTAAGGATATAATGAAATCAGATCTTACCTTAAATTTGTTGTTAAATTGATCAATTGTCATTTTATTATTATTATGACTATTACATTTGAAAAAATAAGTCTATCTAAGTGTTGGAGTAGTATGCAATCGACCCAGGACCTTACAGCTAAATTAAATATATGAAGGTAATAATTTCAACTTGAAAAACTTGTCAAATCTGGTTTAATGTTTATTTTAATAGTGTATTGGATTGTGTCACCAATTTCACACAAAACAATTCAAAAATGGACTGGACTAGACCCAGTTTGAGCAACCCTTCATTTATGCAGAAAGAGAATCATTCTGAACACTAGTATCTTACTCTACAAATAGGAAAGCTCAGCTCGAACATGAATGATGAAAAGTGAGCGCTGCCATTTTAGGGTAAGACGGTGGAACCTTTACGGAGAAAGGCCTTTCTCTGTGTCCCAACACAACCCTTGTGCCATATCTGAAATGTAAGTACCATATGAAACATATGAAAACATGGGGAATCCGAGTCTTGTGCAGATTGAGTCTGGAACAGTCTTTCTGAAGAAGTGAGACAGGTCTCTACTAAAAACAGTTCTGTTTGGCTGAAATAATTTCATCACTTAAAGTACATTTTATAATTATTATCTATGTATGTCTTTATTTTTGTTTGTACTGTTGTTGGAATTTAATCTGGTTCTGTAACGCACTTTGAAATGTTTTGTGTTCAAACTGTGCTCTATGTATAAACTTGCCTTGCATTTTGACCAGTTATCATGATGGATACCAAAGCTTTTGAACCAAACCTTTCACTGAGCTTCATGTTCTTCTTCATACCATCACTATACCACTATATAATTAGCATGTACATTATAAACACAGTGTTATAATACTTCTGCTGGTATTCATATTGGCCAAGTGCTGATATTGTTCTCAGAATGCTCTATGATGCTGTCTTTTCACAGTTTTAAAAACACTTGGTGGCTGCTGTATACGTACAAGGAGCGACAGCTTTTATGACTGAAACAATTTTTTCTTTGCACTCTTCTCTTTTGTTTATGATTTTATTAGTTAAGACAATCAGTTGGATTGATAATTTGTATTTCTGTTTCTGTAATTTCTTTGTGATTTGAATGCATTTTTCCTGCTGTGAAGCACTTTGAATTGCCTTGTGTATGAAATGTGCTCTACAAATAAACTTGCCTTGCCTTGCCTTTTCCAATTACAAGAGGTAAGATAGTTAAATCTCATTTTCACATTGTGGACGTGTCCTTGAGCAAGACACTCTAACTGACTCCAGTGTTTGTGATGCCGTTGTATGAATACACATTTGTCAGAGCGCCTTACACTTGTAGAAAAACTGAATATAATTGAAGAAATGTATATTTAGAACCATTACTTGGAGGGTAAACAAGAACATTATATTGTGCATGTCATGTCCCTTTTATCAGCGTGATGCTATTTTGGGCTTTGTTTACAAGAATTTTCTGCACAGAGTTGTGAAATCTTATGTTAAATCGGGAGTCTTATTTCAAATCTAACTTGGAAATCCCCCAAAGTGCTCCAGCCCGTTCATGAGTCATTTATGTTGTCAATGTCTGTGGTTCTCAAACTGTGGTCCCATTGTGGTCTGGGATTTGTTGTTTTTTGTGATGCCAAGAGACAAAATACTATCTTGGATTAAATAGCTGTTTTATTTTATTTTACAATCATTATTATTTGTTTTTTATTGAGATAAGAAACACTTACCTATTGTGTTTTGGTATAATATATATGAGTGTCTAATGCTCAGTAATGCTCGATATTTTGTTGAACATACAGTACTTCAGACCAAGCTTTTATGTATCAACTCAGAACCTGTGTTTTAGTGAATTCAATTAAGTGTAATACAATTATTTCAACAGAAGGAGGCAGGACAACCATCTCTTATGCTCATAGATTTGGATGTGGAAGTTTCAGGTTTTCCAGTAACAGTTCATCAGCCAGAGCTCATCTAAGGCCCTCGAGAACAGATCTAAGCCAACAATAATGAATTAAAAAAGATCAATAACAAAAAGTTTTTAAAAAAAGGAATATATATAACCTACTTATTGTAATATGCCTAATTTTATTTATACATTGTTATACTGGAGCATTTCTTTCTAAATTTTTTCTAAGGAAAGCACAAATGCTAAAAAGCCACCCGTATAACAGCAGTAACCCCTAATAGCCTTCCTGGAGGAATGCTTGACAGCGTAATCTGCCCATAATCAGTTAAATATTGTTTTGTATGAAGAGTCACACAGAAACAGTAAAATATTTTCAGAATCTCAAACAAGGCTCTGTCTTTTTTGTGCGTCTTCAGTGACCTCTCATTGCAGAAAACCATGTGTTTGTCACACACACGGAGACACACACACTCAGGAAAAACAAGCTTTACACAACAGGAGTGTGAAATCACCATGTTCCAACAGCGGAGGGGGAGTCGAGGCCTCGGCTGGGGCCCTGCTCCCTGCAATGACCCGGGATTCAAGAACTGTGGCTGCTGCTCGAATGCTGCCGCTCTGCAAACAGACACAGGGGCTGCAATGGAAGTGTGTCGCAAATAAAATCAACAAATGTGCATAAACGTTCCCTTTATCTTAATAAAGGATGCATGCGCCATAGCAACGACAAAAAAATCAACAACAAGTTACAATATTATTTACAGTATGTTTTTTTAAAATAGAAAAGTGAACTTTACAGAGATTATCTCAGGACAAACAAAAGTCTGTATAATAACATTTTACAACTTCATAATTTGACGCATGAATTTATAGTAACAATGGTGCAGGGCAGCAAACAGCTGACTGGCACTACTGTGTCTTGGCCCCAGCAGCAGTCTCATATGCGAGTCTGGGGACTTTATACGCAACGATAAGTCTCTGCGGACTGGACTCTTTGCAGTTACAGGCAGAGCGTGTACCTGATGCGATGTATACAGATGGTATAGCTAATGCTAGTTCTCAATTTCTATCCCTGGTTGGGCTTTTCACTAGACACAACAGTTCAAACCATAAAAGCACACTCTTTAAACTCAGAATTACAACATTGCAATTTCAAATTTGAGGAATTCCCTCATTCAACACTTTACAATACTTGCAAGTGCTGTAACTCCACCATATTAGTTTACACATCAGCCTGTGCATACCCCGGTCATCTGTGAGGTCACTGCAAATATAATGCCCAATGTACTTATTGCACTTATTTCATATTACTTTTAATTATAGGCATTTTAGATTTGGGTGTTTTGACAAGCATCTTCAATTCAATGCGCAGTGTGACTGACAATTTGTGCCAAGAGTCTCCAATCAACAATAACTCATGCACACATATACATGTATATTAGTAAGGGGGAAAGTGTCTTGCCTAAAGACACAACATCTGTATGCACTGAGCTCAGAGCTTGGATAAAACTGCACCACATCACATGAGCCACTGTCGCACTGTTGTCATATGTTTTTTATGGAACACATTCATCCAATTATCAACAGAGTGGCAGCTCTAGTTCCTCATTTTTACCAAACGTCTTGGATGGATGTGTGAAAGGTTCACAATGTAAATCTGACCCATAACCATTTTATTGTTCATTATTTTAGCCTGCATTGGAATAATAACATAGCAAGGATCATCCAAATATCTTATACAATAATACAGATGTGTGTGACATTTTCTTTAGTTCTCTGAAGTACGCAATTTTGTAGTACCTAAATGTATAATTATAAATAATGGAAAGTATAGCATGTGGGCCAAATGTGGTGAGTAAGGTCACCACTACAGCCCGGGGGGAATCCAGGCCACGGCTGCGGCTCTGCTCAGCGCTGCTCACCTCAGGTCCAAGACTGTTTAAGAATGTTTCTTCTGTTGTGTCCTGGTTTCAGAAAGGCTGGGTTCAAGTGAAAAATAATAACAACTTAAGAACATTATATTACCGGTAACCTGAAAGTGGTTCGTTTTTTATGTAACTTAAAAAATATCTGGTCCCCGAATTTAAAAATGCATTAGATCACTTTTAGCCAAAGTGATCTCAGAATGATCTCAAACCGACATATTTGATAGACTTTGGACTAAATGGGACTTGTATACATGTGCCATCATTTTACTTATGTTTGTGCTTATTTCTTATTATTAATACAAGGTCACATGACAAATTTGGGTTTATTAGTCATAGAGTATTATTTTAAATAGGTTTAACTTCCTTATATTTTCTTTTTCAATCTATTGGGTCGTTTCTGTTCCTATCAGGATGTATAAGTGCTAAAAGTCCCGGTAAAAGTCATAGCATAGTAAGTGTCAAACAGGCCTGTTTCCTTAAATATTCTAGTCCATCTTTAAATATCAATTCTATTTTAGGCTGTAAAGATTTACTTTACATAATGATATTTATATACAGTTTTGCTTTTACCAGATCGTTTTTGAGTTATTTGACTTCAAACATTTGATGAAGTTTGCCGCAGATCCACATGTGCAAGGCGCTGCAGAAGCGGAGCAACAGCGTCATCTAGTGGCACTGCTCTACACGTCACATCCGCTTATTAGATTGTTATCACTATTCAATGCTTAGGGAGCGAGCGAGAGTGTAAAAATGTACTTTGACTTGAAAATGATGGTTGATCGTTGTCATTTCAAGAAGTGTGATTGGACTAGCGTTAATTAAACAATGACGTTTTAACCTGAAGGTGGCAGTAATGAAACATGAAAGATCCATGGCAAAAACTCAAAGACGAAGAAGACACTTGTACGTCACATCCGGCATCAACATGGCGACGCACTGGTGAGAAGTCACATTAGGGCAATTTGGCAAATATATTCAATAAATCAGCGTCGATTCAGTGAGTCAGTCCAGCGAAATTAAAGAGGTAAAATGTCCCTTTTTTGTTTCATTTTAAAATCTTTGGACAGCTTCATATACTATTTTTTTGTGTTAATTCGCTAGCTGCATAACTCAACTGTGCCTTAAACATCAACATAACAGAGATGTCGGTGAAATAGCAAATAGCACATTGAAGTAGAACTGCATTATATTTCGCAATCGAATCAAAATCGCAACTTCAGTTTGTGAAAGTATTAAATCGCAAATTTTACAATTATTTAGGTAATACACAGAATGTCCAAAATATCCGGTATCTGTAATGAAAAAAGAAAATGCCAACACTTTTTAGACTTGCAAACATGTCCTGAAAGGTATAGAATTATATTTTATTTTAGTTTATCAGTTAAAATTCCAGTATTTTTTTTAATGCTCCTGGAAGTGAAGTCAAACAACTCCGCTTTTGTATACATGAATTGCATATCTAATAGCAATTTCAATACTTAAGGTTAGAGGGTTTTAGTTCACTGATTGTATGTTAATACAGAACCACAAAAGTATTAATTTTAGTCACATAATAAAGCCCTGTTCTAGCAAGTCGTTTTGACAAGGAAATTTTCCCATGAAAAAAATTGCTAGAGCGATTGTAGCAACACTCAAGATTGAGCTTTACTCTTGTAAAAATGCGATGCACTATGATTTATTAAAACATACTGGTGCAAATAAAACCTAGTACACAATTTTTGTATTGATATCCTTCAGATTTTTGCTCATTTTCCTTTTTTAAATTTAGAGCTAAACTAGCAGTAAAAGTTGACAGGTCATAGTTTGGTTGAGTCATTCATTATATATATTTGTTTTCCTCCACAGAACCGTTATCCAAGCATCATGGTCCATCTCTGTAAGTATCAACACAACATGCACAATATGTTAATAAGTTAATCCCTCTGAATGTTTCCTCATGCTCCACTGCACTTTGAAATGACAGGTCAAATGCAGGATATATTAAATGATAAATTCAAAATAAATTCAGTATAAATATGTTTTCACTCATTGGACCTGCTGCTTTTATAGTTTGATTCTTTACTTCACATTGTGCCATGTTCATTTGACTCTTTCCACATGTGACATGCCACTGCCCCATTTAGTCAAATGTTGTATACATTTTTGAGTGTTGGTGTCATAAAGTTGTCCCTCTTATTGTGTATTTTCATGACACTAAATTTATGGTTGAAATGTTGATTACTTTGAAAGTGTTTAGTGGCTCGCGGCTCTCTGTCCTGCAGGAAATGAATCTAAATCACAATTATCATATTGTAAAGAGTACAATTCGTTATTAGTGTATAATCAGCAATAATAAAATATGTATTTTTAATGAAAAATGTAACAAATGTAACAAATGTTACATGTACAATGTAAATGTACATGTAAATGTAATTTTGACCTCTACAAATATGTTCTGAAATGCATGGGACTCTTGTATCAGTTTAGATTTCAGTCTTCTCTCAAATGTTAATACTTGTAATAGCTGTTTACAAAGTTCACTTTCAACAGAATCTTTTAAACATATATCGCAAATCAAATTAAAAAAAAACTCCCCCCCCCCCCCCCAAATCGTGGTGGTGGTGGCCAAAGTTTATGAGCCACAGTTAAAACAAGCACATGTGGGTGTGGACTCTCGGGTTACTGTGAATCTGATAAAAGGCGAACAGTTTTGAGATCTGTCCTGTGACGTTTTTCTCCATGCGTTTACATATGTGTTGGACAAATACAGGTGATTGGTGGTGGGTTACATCTAATTAGAAGCTGCTTCACAAAAGAAGTGTTACAATGACAGAAACAATCAACATTTAGCGGTCAAAACTGTGAACTGGATGACACGGTTTATTTATCATAAATCATGGCAAAATCTCGTCTTGTTGTGCTCCCAATCTTGTGTCTCATCCCATCTCTAACATCCCTGTCATGGCAACCAATTACATTACAGTACTAAAATGTTAAAATATATATAAATCAGCTGCCAGTGCCTTTGTAGTATGATTACATCTCCCTGGCAGTTATTAGTCTTACCATCAATGGATAAAGATGTGTTCTGAACTCTCATATTCATCACAATTTTCCACTGTATTATTTCATTTTTCTTTGCAGCGTCCCTCCTCCTAAAGCAGTACCACGGAGGTTATGTGGTCCTGCGGCTGGCTCACGCTGGTCACAAGCAGGCAAACAGACCCTTCTACAGAATCGTGGCTGCATTCAACAAAAGGGCAAGGGACGGTAAATACATTGAACAGTTGGGGACTTACGACCCTCTGCCCAACATCTACAATGAGAAACTCGTCAGCTTCAACTACGACCGCATCAAGTACTGGCTCGGCTGTGGCGCTCATGCGACAAAACCTGTGGCCAAGTTGCTAGGTGTGTGCTCTTAATGACGTGCTTATTTCAGTTACACAACTTTATTACCATGCTTAAGATCATTTGAGTGTGTTTATCAAAAGGTGACAGTTCATAAATGTGCCTTTTTAGTTACACCTTACAATGATAAATCCTTGTTATTGTTCTGGCGCATTGACCCACACCCATTCTTTAAACATTGCCAAATAACAATTAAGTTAGTGATTTATAAAAGTCATTGATCTGAAGGAGATATGAGCTGCAGTGACGTGCCTGACCTTCAAATTGATTTATGTGTTTTTGTGTGCGTTGGATCCAGGTTTAGCCGGGTTCTTCCCTCTACACCCAATGACCGTGACGGAAGCAGAGCGCCGCAGAGCTCAAGCAGCACAGGCCGAGACCTCCGCGCCAAAAGAAGAGGAACAGTGATGAGAGACGCACTGGATTTTTAGATGACGTGCCGTGGAACTGTGTTACGGAAGGATGTGGAATACTTTGAAGACCCATGAGCTCATTAAAAACCTGAAGTAAACCGTTTATATCCTAAAAAGGACACTATGTTACCTTTCTAGTGCCGTGTCCGCGGTTGGACGATATTGACAAAAATAATATCTCAATAAATGATATTCAGACAATGTTATGGTCAAACAAATGTGTTTAAACATGTCTCTAAACATATTTGTTGTGGTTTAATTGAGGGTTTAAATGTGAAATGTCCGTTTATATTCAAATAAACACAAGTGCAAAAATGTTACCGTATACCATTTTTTTCAAAGTTTACAACACTTTTTTTCATTTTTATTTTTAATCAGGTTTTTGTAGCATTTTTAACTATAAACAATAAACTCAATATTCAAATTTGGCATATCTTCAAAACAACATTTACCATATTATCCACAATTGTGTCCATGGAGATGTCATTGCTTTGCCTGGAGTGTTAAAAACTTCTCTTTCGCCCTGGAGGTCCACCAGGTCAAGTTACTGATCAGATCTGTGGAGAGGGGATTGCGGTCACTGTAAGACTGCGTGTTTTTTCAAGTGATAAAGCATTTGTATGAATGAATGCTATTCTGTGTAACAATAGCAATAACATCCATGGAGACAAGCAGTTAGCAGAAATGTTCTGTTGTAGTGAACCTTTAACATAATCTTTTGCAGATCTTATGAAGTGGTTTTTATTCAACCCATAAATATCAGATCATCAGAGTCCTGGCTTCAATCCTGTATCATTATTGTCCAATCCTAATAACTATATACTCTACTGAACATTTGGCTCTCAAAATTTAAAATAAAGTAAAATGATTTGTCAGAAAAGGTTTTAATGTTTGATTTTCTTAATTTACATATTGTACTTACTTTGTTTTTCAGAAATGCTCTTTGTACCGTAGTGATTAACTTTAATCCAGTCATAATAAAAAAAAATATATTGTTATACTTTATCCAACCCCTCAGTTTCCCTCTCTTTTCTCAACAATCCCGTGCCAGTGTGTGCCACATTTGTTATCAGAACATTCTGAGAAGGAAGCGTTCACAAGGAAAAACTTGTTTTGCTTTTCAAAGGTCCCAGTAAATATTACATTTCCAACTACAGTTTAATGTCAAACTGATTAGTAAGTGCGTCAGGGCATGTGATAAAAGCCACTTTTCTCTACCAAGTCACACTTGACTACTCCCTTCGATTTGAAAGAAAAGTTAATCTTAAAATAGTTCCAAGATCAATATTGCTTCATATTTTGTCGTTGCTACAGAAAGGTCCGGCAAACCTAGAAATGGAAACACACGGCATGTTTCTATTCACGAACATTTCCTATATATATTAGTTATAAAAGTAGTAGCTCTATTACAAATATATATATATATATATATATATATATATATATATTGTAATAGAGCTACTACTTTATATAATTATTATTAAAACTTTAAAATATAATTATTTTCAATACTGCTGGTTGTAAATACTTGTTAAACTCCTGTTTCTCTAAATATTTCCATTAGTGTATCAACACTAATAATATACTTTTGGCAGAAATATACCAACTTTGAAGTGAACTTAAATAACAGTTGACATTTATAAAAAGAGAAATAATCAAACACTGCTATAAGTGGAATAAATATTTAAAACAAAAAAAACAAAATGTCAAGCATTGTTGCACATTTTCCTTCATGTTCACTTTTCTCCCTTTGTGTGCTTTAAACTAAAGTAAACTTAAACTGGTCAAACTAAAACTGTAGTAACTAGTGATGAGCGAGAAAAAGAAAAAAAAATGTGTCCGATACCAAGTAATGCTATAGCAAGTATCACAATATTGACCCAATACCAGTATGTTTTATTTTAACTCTATAACTATAAAACATTTGAGCATGGCTAGATTTTCTCTCCACAACCAAGTTCGACTAATGTATATCTATTGTATATATACATATAAAAATGTAAATGTATAATGTCACTAATTCAACAACTAATGCTTGCAAGATCACTGTGTTTACTGCATTTAACTTTATTTTTGAGTCTGCCAGTTTGTCAGTTACCTTTTGTTAGTGGTAACTAATCTCTCTGGTTCTTTGCTGTAAACCAATCTGTGAAAATGTTTCCTCTATTCCAATTTCTCTTAAAAACTTGAATAAACTTTGGCTCCAAGGCTTTATTAGACAGGACAGTTTAGTGTGAAATGGGGATAAGAGAAGGGAGGACGTGCAGCAAATTGTCGGAGCCTGGATTTGGCATATGTAAAACGTTTAACTGCTGGATTCTCTGTTTGGGTCTTTTTACGTCTGTGCTCACAACAATAACAGTCATTTATTTACTATGTCCTTCATATATTTTTGATAGGTTATTGTTTTTTATTTGTTGACTGTGATTTCACCATGCTTGTAGATGGGAGCCCGCAGGAGATTGTCTTTCTTATATCCTAAATATTCACAAATGCTGATTTTGGGCCCTTTTTGAGTCATATTTATAATACACCTAACGTCCATCTGAATCAAAGACCAATGACAAAACATGAGTCATCAGAAACACAAATAACGTTACAATGGTTTTAAAAGCATTATTATTTATGTCTTTATTACAAGCACATGTGCAAACTTGCTTTTGTGGGCTCTTACGTACAACTGATATAATCAAAGGTAAACACAGGTGTGAAGTTACTGAGAGTGTATTATCTATGATCTTTAACTTTTTGAAAGTGATACTTTCAATGTAACTCTTCATTATACACTATCTCTAAATAGCAGTCTAGTGAATTTAATTATGGCAGTTTGTTTTTATTTACTCTATTTACCCAACAATTCTAAATTAATTCAAATCAATTCACCACATGCATTCAAACACCTGCAAATCCCAGATGGATAGGTCAAATGCAAAACTGTGGAACATTCCATGGAGAAGTGCAGGTAGCGGAGCAGACCCATCAGAAAAAATCTTTAAATATCTCATCAATAATGCACTTGACACTTGGAAATACATTTGAACAAGACAAGCTAAATATAAAATACATTTGTATGTGAAATATGGCGATTTAACTATGAGCAATGCAGTCGTTTTTTATTGCTCTACGAATAATACCCGTATACACTTTATTGTCATTTCATCCTTAATAAATATGGCATAAGCTCCCCTCAGAAGGTGTGAAAAGAATTATACAACATCTGGTGAGTTGTGTGTAGTTGTGTATGTATTTGTTTTCCCCGGAATATGTATTCTTAACCGTGACAAGAGAGAACGATACTGTTGGATGACATGCCCTTGAAAAACAGGGCTATTTAGGCTATATATTCATTTTTTAATTACACATTTACATTCCAGAAAGTGCAATAAGAATAAGAAATTCTGCCTTCACTAATTTGAGTTCTCATTTTCAACATCACTGTGATATGGGCCTTTTCTTAGCTCTCGTGTGCTGGGCGTGAGGGAAGCATCAAAGGTTTGCCAAAGGAGGAGCGTGCTGTGCTGCAGTACCTGCCTCACTTCACTGGTTGATCATTAACGATGCTTAAAAAGGCTTGTGATACAAGGAAACATATGTTTACATGGTGAACAAGTGCTAGCTAAACAAAAAAGTACAACCCATCGAGTGATACAGGTCATTGCACAAAACCCTGCTTTAAAGTAGTTACGCTTTATGCACGTATGCATGTTGATGGATGAGAAGAGCAGCGCTCAAAATTTGAAGAATATATTTCAAAATGAAATACTGGATTTATGAATCGACAAAATGGAGCAAGATATTAGTTACATTTGTAACTACATGTATTTTCTTTTCAACACTGGCTTTTGCACAAGAACCAAGTAAGTCTCATAATTTGTATGTTTTTTTATTTTAATTGAATGCCATTCTGTAGCCTACTCAAATCTGAACCTGGTGTTGTTCTGTTCTTGATGGGTTTTATGTGAAAGCAGGTCTATTTGATCTTAAGTTTAGTTGTAGGCCCAATACTTCTAATTTGAGACATTTTTGAAGATGTGTGTACAGTACATGTTTTGGCACTGAACTCCTTTCTTTAGACATATTTTTTGAGACTGAGATCCACCATTAGATTACAGCCATGCCTCCTTGAAACGACGCAGTACAGGGATTTGAAATAGCTGGGAATACCTTTTTTGTCTGTTAAGTCTGGCGCCAGGACTTTCCTGATTCAAAATTTAGAACCTGAGTGGTTGATTAATGTAGTAAAAGTCAAGTTAAACACATAAAGCCAATCTAAATTTAGACCAGTGATTGTTAACCATAAGACCAGGGCCCATAGCTGTAAGCACGATAGCTGCATGATGGACCACCATAAGGACACCTCCTTGGTTTTAAGATTGTAACAAGTCTATTGTGCACACCAGTTTTTCCAATTAGAGTTTGAACAGCAATTATATTTGAAAATATACTCTGATATGTTAGTGACAAAGTCAGATGGAACATAAAAAGTTGACATAAATCTGTTTTCTCCAAATCTTGTTTCAAATATTTCAACTATCTCCCCATATGTGAGCCTCAACCTTCACAACAAACTCCCCTGTGTGACCTGCTTTGTTGAGAGGATCGAGGCAAACGATCAAATGAAAAAGATCATGGGAAATGGAAGTTTGGAATCTGTTCAATTTAGGTTTTTTGTTTTGTTTTGTTTAGGCCTGCTACCTTAATAGGGCAGTAATCAGTGGGAAATCATGGAAGAGACAAAAAACTGTCTGAACTGAGACTCAATCTTGCAATGTTGTTACTGAGGCCAGCACAAAGCCTGAAATATATGCTGCAGTCAACACAACAAGGTCATAGTCTCTCTTTTTTTTTAATTTTTTTTTTATTCATTTATTTAATTATGCTGTGTTAATTACTGTGGGTTCTCTCCGGGTTCTCCGGCTCCTCCCACAGTCCAAAGACATGCATTTGTTAGGCAAAATTGGTAACTCTAAATTGTCCCTAGGAGTGAATGACTGTCTGTAATGTCTATGTCTCTGTGTTGGCCCTGCGACGAGTTGGCCACTGTCCAGGGTGTACCCCGCCTAAGGCCCGAAGTCACTGGGATAGGCTCCAGTCACCCGCGACCCCGAAAGGGGACAAGCGGTAGAAAATGGATGGATGGATGGATGGATATTTCATTATATACTGGGAAAAAAGACTTCTAGATTTGCTACTCTGTCAATCTTCCGCTTCTAGATTGTGAATGCATGTACTAAAGACTGGTTGGCTAGCAATGCTTATGGTATAACACAAAGAGGACAGGATCATTTTTAGATTATTTATTTTTAATTTTGACTAGTAAATTTGCAGTTAGTGGTTGGGACACTACTCCAATATGAAAATGTATTCAAAGGGAACTAAACTGTCAATCCGCTGTTATGTTTTTCTTAAGATTATAGAAAGAAATACAATTATTAACTAGAAAATCTGCAATGGCTGAAGCCATTGCAGATTTCTTCTTCTGGAGTGTCTGCATCTCTCCCTCCCTCCCTCTCCCTCTCTCCCCCCCCCCCCCCCCCCCTCTCTCTCTCTCTCTCTCTCTCTCTCTCTCTCTCTCTCTCTCTCTCTCGCTCGACTGGCTCCGTCCCAAAATTCTAAAGAATAAAGGCTAAAGAATTCCGCTGACACTCCATCCATCCATCCATCTTCTGCCGCTTTATCCGGGGCCGGGTCGCGGGGGCAGCAGTCTGAGCAGGGACTCCCAGACTTCCTTCTCCCCAGACACTTCCTCTAACTCCTCCGGGGGGATCCCGAGGCGTTCCCAGGCCAGCCGAGAGACATAGTCTCTCCAGCGTGTCCTGGGTCTTCCCCGGGGCCTCTTCCCGGTGGGACATGCCTGAAACACCTCCCGAGGGAGGCGCCCAGGAGGCATCCGGAACAGATGCCCGAGCCACCTCAGCTGGCTCCTCTCGACGTGGAGGAGCAGCGGCTCTACTCCGAGCTCCCCCCGTGTGACCGAGCTCCTCACCTTATCTCTAAGGGAGCGCCCAGCCACACGGCGGAGGAAACTCATTTCGACCGCTTGTATCCGCGATCTTGTTCTTTCGGTCACTACCCAAAGCTCATGACCATAGGTGAGGGCAGGAACGTAGACCGACCGGTAAATAGAGAGCTTTGCCTTTCGATGCAGCGACTGCATCACTGCAGCCGCTGCACCGATCCGCCTGTCGATCTCACGCTCCATCCTTCCCTCACTCGTGAACAAGACCCCGAGATACTCGAACTCCTCCACTTGGGGCAAGGACACCCCACCCACCTGGAGAGGGCAAGCCACCTTTTTCCGGTCGAGAACCATGGCCTCGGATTTGGAGCTGATTCTCATCCCAGCCGCTTCACACTCGGCTGCAAACCGTCCCAGTGCATGTTGCAGGTCCGGGTTTGATGGAGCCATCAGGACAACATCGTCTGCAAACAGCAGAGATGAGATCCTGTGGTCCCCAAACCGGACACCCTCCGACCCCCGACTGCGCCTAGAAATTCTGTCCATAAAAATTATGAACAGAACCGGTGACAAAGGGCAGCCCTGGCGGAGTCCAACATGCACTGGGAACAGGTCTGACTTACTGCCGGCAATGCGAACACAGCTCCTGCTCCGGTCATACAGGGACCGGACAGGCCTGAGCAAAGGGCCCCGGACCCCGTACTCCCGAAGCACCCCCCAAAGGACACCCCGAGGGACACGGTCGAAAGCCTTCTCCAGATCCACAAAGCACATGTGGACTGGTTGGGCAAACTCCCATGAACCCTCGAGCACCCGATGGAGGGTATAGAGCTGGTCCAGTGTTCCACGACCGGGACGAAAACCACTCTGCTCCTCCTGAATCCGAGGTTCGACTATCGGTCGGATTCTCCTCTCCAGTACCTTGGAATAGACCTTACCTGGGAGGCTGAGGAGTGTGATCCCTCTGTAGTTGGAACACACCCTCCGGTCCCCCTTCTTGAACAGAGGGACCACCACCCCGGTCTGCCAGTCCAGAGGCACGGTCCCCGAACGCCACGCGAGGTTGCAGAGACGTGTCAACCAAGACAGTCTTACAACATCCAGATACTTTAGGTACTCAGGGCGGATCTCATCCACCCCCGGAGCCCTGCCACCGAGGAGTTTGCGAACAACCTCAGTGACTTCAGCTTGGGTGATGGATGAGCCAGCCTCCGAGTCCTCAGTCTCTGCTTCCTCTTCGGAAGACGTGACTGAGGGATTAAGGAGATCCTCAAAGTATTCCTTCCACCGTCCGACGACATCCCCAGTCGAGGTCAGCAGGCCTCCACCCGCACCGTAAACGGTGTTGGTGAGACACTGCTTCCCCCTCCTGAGGCGCCGGACGGTTTGCCAGAATTTCTTTGGTGCCGACCGATAGTCCTCCTCCATGGCCTCCCCGAACTCCTCCCAGGCCCGGGTTTTTGCCTCTGCGACAGCACGAGCCGCGGCTCGCTTGGCCTGCCGATACCCCTCGATGACCTCCGGAGACCTACAAGCCAGAGTGGCCTGATAGGCCTCCTTCTTCAGTCTGACGGCATCCCTTACTTCCGGTGTCCACCACCGGGTTCGGGGGTTGCCGCCACGACAGGCACCAGAGACCTTGCGACCACAGCTCCGAGCAGCCGCATCAACAATGGAGGCGGAGAACATGGTCCACTCGGACTCAATGTCCCCAGCCTCCCCCGGGACATGGGAGAAGCTCTCCCGGAGGTGCGAGTTGAATACCCTACTGACAGAGGGCTCCACTAGACGTTCCCAACAGACCCTCACAATGCGCTTGGGTCTGCCAAGTCTGTCCGGCTTCCTCCTCCGCCAGCGGATCCAACTCACCACCAGGTGGTGATCGGTTGACAACTCTGCCCCTCTCTTCACCCGAGTGTCCAAGACACGCGGCCGGAGGTCTGATGACACGACAACAAAGTCGATCATTGACCTCCGGCCTAGGGTGTCCTGGTGCCATGTGCACTGATGAACACCCTTGTGCTTGAACATGGTGTTCGTTATGGACAATCCGTGGCTAGCACAGAAGTCCAATAACTGAACACCGCTCGGGTTCAGATCGGGGAAGCCGTTCTTCCCGATCACCCCTCTCCAGGTGTCACTGTCACCCCAGTAGAACAACGGAGTCCCCGGTCGGTGCACTGTCCAGTACCCCTCCCAAGGACTCCAAGAAGGCCGGGTACTCTGCACTGCTGTTCGGCCCATAGGCCGCCACAACAGTGAGAGACCTGTCCCCCACCCGAAGGCGGAGGGACGCGACCCTCTCGTTCACCGGGGTAAACTCCAACACGTGGCGGCTGAGCTGAGGGGCTATCAGCAAGCCCACACCAGCCCGCCGCCTCTCCCCGCGGGCAACACCAGAGAAGTGGAGCGTCCAGCCCCTCTCGAGGAGATGGGTTCCAGAGCCCAAACTGTGCGTGGAGGTGAGGCCGACTATATCTAGTCGGTATCGCTCAACCTCCCGCACAAGCTCAGGCTCTTTCCCCCCCAGCGAGGTGACATTCCATGTCCTCAGAGTTAGTCTCTGTGTCTGGAGATCTGGTCGCCGAGGCCCCTGCCGTCGACTGCCGCCCAGATCTCTCTGCACCGGCCCCTTATGGATCCTCCTGCAGGTGGTGGGCCCACGGGAGGGCGGCCCCACGTCGCTCTTTCGGGCTGTGCCCGGCCGGGCCCCGTGGGGTAAGACCCGGCCACCAGGCGCTCGCCATGGAGCACCCATCCCAGGCCTGGCTCCAGGATGGGGCCCCGGTGACGCCGATCCGGGCGACGTAAACTGCCTTGTTCGTGTTGTCATCATAGGGGGCTTCTGAACCGATCTTTGTCTGACCCGTCACCTTGGACCTGTTTGCCTTGGGAGACCCTACCAGGGGCATGAAGCCCCCGACAACATAGCTCCCGGGATCATTCGGGCACTCAAACCCCTCCACCACGTTAAGGTGTCGGTTCAAGGAGAGGCCGCCCAAATTCATTTTAAATGGGGAAAAAGTACTAATACTTTTGAAGATTCTGCAAAAAGTACAAGTTTTTCAAATGTCAAAAGTAATAGCACACGTACTACTGTGAAACCGATCATAATGAGGCATAACATGTTGAAATCGGTTGAAGCGTTAAGGAGTTGAAACTGGCTAAATGGAGAATCATGGAAAATATAATAATAAAAATATATGATGGCTCTCGCCTTTCCGCATGACCGCCTTCTCTCGCGACCGCCTTCCCGCGCGCCCGCCTTCCCGCCTTCCCATGTTTTCTGCTGCGTTTTGCGGCATACCAAACGAAGCTCACTAATTCACCGTTGATTGCGTAGTTTGCAATGCAAATAGTAGTTTGTCCTGACAAATTGCAAGATTGTGCTGAACGCAGACCTGAGCAGGGAGAAAGAGAGAGAGCCTCGGTGACCCGTGACTTTTCTTTGATGTTCAGGGGTCAAAAATACCCGAGTTGTGGCAGAAAGAATAAAGTCTAAAGAATTGAGTCTAAAGAATAAAGCCTAAAGAATAAAGTCTAAAGAATAATAATTCTAATGCGGCACGAGAGGAAATGTCCCATCAAAATAAAAGAGGAAGAGGAAGTGAAGGCATTCATTGCGCCTCTGCTGGCCAATTGTGAAAATACACAATATCTGCAATGCACTTTTTTCATGCCGCCTTGAGGAGAATATAATCCATGAGTTTCAAACAAATCAGACAATGTTGAGTTTTCACGCAATGGGTAGGGGGCGCTATAGAGTAAATTTGTTACATGGGTATTTATTTCCAATCAGACCATAAAAACGCATTAGTGAGTGAAATATGAGCTCCGTAGATCAATTCCGATAGGCGTGACTTGTCACGCCTATTGAATATCAACATTCGTTTGAATATTTATTAAATTTCAATGTCTTTAGATGCAAAAAGTGTTGTTTTGAGCTCGATCGGACAAAAAACCTAGGACAAGTACAATTTCGGAAAAAAAAAGTCAAGCGTGGCGGTGCCACTTTGATTCGACATGGCTGACTTCCTGTTTATCGTAGAGCGATGCTGCCAGGTGTGTTTTACTCGTCAAAGGTCAGAGGTCAAAGGTAGCTCTATCACTGTCCCAAGTCTCATGTGTCTAGGCCAAAGATTAACCGTTTCATGTTTTTTCTTTTTTGAACTAGTCGCCACTGTTGCAACGGGCCTTCTCGCAACCTCCATTTTATTCGAGTTCGAGCCGATCGCGTCTACGTCCCCATGTGGGACCTATGACTCCAGGTGTGACATTCATCAATGTTAGGGGGTCAAAAATGCCTGAGTTGTGGCAAAATTTTACCATGCAAAACTATAATAAGAAACCTGGCAAGAACAATGTCTCGAGCCATTCCATTCTGGAAGGCTCGAGCATATTAAGAATTATTTGTTACATCTTACATTTAGCACAATAAGTTTTAGGCTAGTTTCAGTGGGACTGGACGTTATATATTCATAAGGAATATTAATCAAATTTCACAGATTGGGCTGCCTAACTCGCAGCCTCCCCTATTTCTAAAATAAATAGAAAGAAGGGAGGCTCTTGTCGCACAGGGCCCCGGATTGGTTTGATTTTTATATTTACTATAGGTCCGATGAGACCCAGTAAATCCTAGCTATGGTAGATACCAGGTGAAATGTATGAATATGATTTGTTATATTGTTAATTCAACACAATGGCCTTCTTATAACAGACAAAAAAACCTCAGAGGGAACATTATTTAGTCCAAAACAATTGCCCACACATCTCCAAAAAAAAAAAAATAGTCTTATTTAACAAACAATATCATATGTATAGATATTACCATATTATATTTCATTCTTAACAAACATCTCTTCCAGCAACCACAATTATAAGCACAACGACACCTCCAGCAAACAATCAAAGGCCGTCTTCGTCTTATGTTTCCAAATTTACAACACATGAAGTGACTTTATCATCAACCATACAACAATCCTCAAACACATTAATTACAAGTGCAAATGCACAACCATCTTCAAGCCTATATTCTACAAGCATGACCAGTGTTTCAACACAAACTTCTCCTTCAACAACAATTGTCAGCACAACCCCTCCTGCCACAACTAATGGACCATCATCGGCTTCTGTTAACTCAACAACTGGTCAAAATTCTTCAATAATCAAGTTGGTGACGTCAGGCCCAACAAGTTCTTCTACTGTGCCAACATCCAAATCGACAACACATGAAGTGACTTCATCAACAACCGTTCAGCCATCCACAAAAACAGTATTTTCAAGTGCAAATGTACATACATCTTCAACACCATATGCTACAAGCATGACCAGTCTTTCTGCAAAAACATCTCCGTCAACAACAACTATTGTTAGCACAAGCCCTCACGCCACATCTAATATACCATCTTCATCTTCAGTTACCTCAACAACAGGGCAAAAATCTTCAACAATCACATTGGTAACATCTGGCCCAACAACTCCATCTACAGTGTCAACATCCACGTTGACCACACATGAAGCGACTTTGTCATCAACCGTTCAGCCATCCTCAAACACATTATTTACAAGTGCAAATGTACAAACATCTTCAAGCATGACCAGTCTTTCTCCACAAACATCTCCGTCAACAACAACTATTGTGAGCACAAGCCCTCATGCCACATCTAATGTACCATCTTCATCTTCAGTTACCTCAACAACAGGGCAAAAATCTTCAACAATCACATCGGTGACATCTGGCCCAACAACTCCATCTACAGTGTCAACATCCACTTTTACAACAAATGAAGTGACTTCATCATCAACCGTTCAGCCATCCACAAACACTTTATTTACAAGCCCAAATGTACATACATATTCAAGCATGACTAGTGTTTCAGCACAAACTTCTCCTTCAACAACAACACTTTTGAGCACAAACCCTCATGCAACTTCTAATATGCCATCTTCATCTACAGTTACCTCAACAACTGGACAAAGATCTTCAACAATCACATCGGTAACATCTGGCCTGACAACTCCATCTACAGTGTCAACATCCACGTTGACCACACATGAAGCGACTTTGTCATCAACCGTTCAGCCATCCTCAAACACATTATTTACAAGTGCAAATGTACAAACATCTTCAAGCATGACCAGTCTTTCTCCACAAACATCTCCGGCAACAAAAACTATTGTGAGCACAAGCCCTCATGCCACATCTAATGTACCATCTTCATCTTCAGTTACCGCAACAACAGGGCAAAAATCTTCAACAATCACATCAGAGACATCTGGCCCAACAACTCCATCTACAGTGTCAACATCCACTTTTACAACAAATGAAGTGACTTCATCATCAACCGTTCAGCCATCCACAAACACTTTATTTACAAGTGCAAATGTACAAACATCTTCAAGCATGACCAGTGTTTCAGCACAAACTTCTCCTTCAACAACAATTGTTAGCACAAGCCCTAATGCAACTTCTAATGGACCATCATCGGCTTCTGTTACCTCAACAACCAGGCAAAAATCTTCAACAATCACATTGGTGACATCAGGCCCAACAAGTTCTTCTACTGTGCCAACATCCAAATTGACAACACATGAAGTGACTTCATCATCAACCGTTCAGCCATCCACAAACACATTATTTTCAAGTGCAAATGTACATTCATCTTCAACACCATATGCTACAAGCATGACCAGTCTTTCTCCACAGACATCTCCGTCAACAACAACTATTGTGAGCACAAGCCCTCATGCCACATCTAATATACCATCTTCATCTACAGTTACCTCAACAACTGGACAAAGATCTTCAACAATAACATCGGTAACATATGGCCCAACAACTCCATCTACAGTGTCAACATCCACGTTGACCACACATGAAGCGACTTTGTCATCAACCGTTCAGCCATCCTCAAACACATTATTTACAAGTGCAAATGTACAAACATCTTCAAGCATGACCAGTCTTTCTCCACAAACATCTCCGTCAACAACAACTATTGTGAGCACAAGCCCTCATGCCACATCTAATGTACCATCTTCATCTTCAGTTACCTCAACAACAGGGCAAAAATCTTCAACAATCACATCGGTGACATCTGGCCCAACAACTCCATCTACAGTGTCAACATCCACTTTTACAACAAATGAAGTGACTTCATCATCAACCGTTCAGCCATCCACAAACACTTTATTTACAAGTGCAAATGTACAAACATCTTCAAGCATGACCAGTGTTTCAGCACAAACTTCTCCTTCAACAACAATTGTTAGCACAAGCCCTAATGCAACTTCTAATAGACCATCATCGACTTCTGTTACCTCAACAACCGGTCAAAAATCTTCAACAATCACATTGGTGACATCAGGCCCAACAAGTTCTTCTCCTGTGCCAACATCCAAATTGACAACACATGAAGTGACTTCATCATCAACCGTTCAGCCATCCACAAACACAGTATTTTCAAGTGCAAATGTACATTCATCTTCAACACCATATGCTACAAGCATGACCAGTCTTTCTCCACAAACATTTCCGTCAACAACAACTATTGTGAGCACAAGCCCTCATGCCACATCTAATATACCATCTTCATCTTCAGTTACCGACACAACAGGGCAAAAATCTTCAACAATCACATCAGAGACATCTGGCCTAACAACTCCATCTACAGTGTCAACACCCACTTTTACAACAAATGAAGTGACTTCATCATCAACCGTTCAGCCATCCACAAACACTTTATTTACAAGCCCAAATGTACATACATCTTCAAGCCCATATTCTACAAGCATGACCAGTGTTTCATCACAAACTTCTCCTTCAACAGCAAAACTTTTGAGCACAAACCCTCATGCAACATCTAATATACCATCTTCATCTACAGTTACCTCAACAACTGGACAAAGATCTTCAACAATCACATCGGTAACATCTGGCCCAACAACTCCATCTACAGTGTCAACATCCACGTTGACCACACATGAAGCGACTTTGTCATCAACCGTTCAGCCATCCTCAAACACATTATTTACAAGTGCAAATGTACAAACATCTTCAAGCATGACCAGTCTTTCTCCACAAACATCTCCGTCAACAACAACTATTGTGAGCACAAGCCCTCATGCCACATCTAATGTACCATCTTCATCTTCAGTTACCTCAACAACAGGGCAAAAATCTTCAACAATCACATCGGTGACATCTGGCCCAACAACTCCATCTACAGTGTCAACATCCACTTTTACAACAAATGAAGTGACTTCATCATCAACCGTTCAGCCATCCACAAACACTTTATTTACAAGTGCAAATGTACAAACATCTTCAAGCATGACCAGTGTTTCAGCACAAACTTCTCCTTCAACAACAATTGTTAGCACAAGCCCTAATGCAACTTCTAATAGACCATCATCGACTTCTGTTACCTCAACAACCGGTCAAAAATCTTCAACAATCACATTGGTGACATCAGGCCCAACAAGTTCTTCTCCTGTGCCAACATCCAAATTGACAACACATGAAGTGACTTCATCATCAACCGTTCAGCCATCCACAAACACAGTATTTTCAAGTGCAAATGTACATTCATCTTCAACACCATATGCTACAAGCATGACCAGTCTTTCTCCACAAACATTTCCGTCAACAACAACTATTGTGAGCACAAGCCCTCATGCCACATCTAATATACCATCTTCATCTTCAGTTACCGCAACAACAGGGCAAAAATCTTCAACAATCACATCAGAGACATCTGGCCCAACAACTCCATCTACAGTGTCAACACCCACTTTTACAACAAATGAAGTGACTTCATCATCAACCGTTCAGCCATCCACAAACACTTTATTTACAAGCCCAAATGTACATACATCTTCAAGCCCATATTCTACAAGCATGACCAGTGTTTCATCACAAACTTCTCCTTCAACAGCAAAACTTTTGAGCACAAACCCTCATGCAACATCTAATATACCATCTTCATCTACAGTTACCTCAACAACTGGACAAAGATCTTCAACAATCACATCGGTAACATCTGGCCCAACAACTCCATCTACAGTGTCAACATCCACGTTGACCACACATGAAGCGACTTTGTCATCAACCGTTCAGCCATCCTCAAACACATTATTTACAAGTGCAAATGTACAAACATCTTCAAGCATGACCAGTCTTTCTCCACAAACATCTCCGTCAACAACAACTATTGTGAGCACAAGCCCTCATGCCACATCTAATGTACCATCTTCATCTTCAGTTACCTCAACAACAGGGCAAAAATCTTCAACAATCACATCGGTGACATCTGGCCCAACAACTCCATCTACAGTGTCAACATCCACTTTTACAACAAATGAAGTGACTTCATCATCAACCGTTCAGCCATCCACAAACACTTTATTTACAAGTGCAAATGTACAAACATCTTCAAGCATGACCAGTGTTTCAGCACAAACTTCTCCTTCAACAACAATTGTTAGCACAAGCCCTAATGCAACTTCTAATGGACACTCATCGGCTTCTGTTACCTCAACAACCGGGCAAAAATCTTCAACAATCACATTGGTGACATCAGGCCCAACAAGTTCTTCTACTGTGCCAACATCCAAATTGACAACACATGAAGTGACTTCATCATCAACCGTTCAGCCATCCACAAACACATTATTTTCAAGTGAAAATGTACATTCATCTTCAACACCATATGCTACAAGCATGACCAGTCTTTCTCCACAGACATCTCCGTCAACAACAACTATTGTGAGCACAAGCCCTCATGCCACATCTAATATACCATCTTCATCTTCAGTTACCGCAACAACAGGGCAAAAATCTTCAACAATCACATCAGAGACATCTGGCCCAACAACTCCATCTACAGTGTCAACACCCACTTTTACAACAAATGAAGTGACTTCATCATCAATCGTTCAGCCATCCACAAACACTTTATTTACAAGCCCAAATGTACATACATCTTCAAGCCCATATTCTACAAGCATGACCAGTGTTTCATCACAAACTTCTCCTTCAACAACAAAACTTTTGAGCACAAACCCTCATGCAACATCTAATATACCATCTTCATCTACAGTTACCTCAACAACTGGACAAAGATCTTCAACAATCACATCGGTAACATCTGGCCCAACAACTCCATCTACAGTGTCAACATCCACGTTGACCACACATGAAGCGACTTTGTCATCAACCGTTCAGCCATCCTCAAACACATTATTTACAAGTGCAAATGTACAAACATCTTCAACACCATATGCTACAAGCATGACCAGTCTTTCTCCACAAACATCTCCGTCAACAACAACTATTGTGAGCACAAGCCCTCATGCCACATCTAATATACCATCTTCATCTACAGTTACCTCAACAACTGGGCAAAAATCTTCAACAATCACACGGGAGACATCCGGCGCAACAACTCCATCTACAGTGTCAACATCCACTTTTACAACAAATGAAGTGACTTCATCATCAACCGTTCAGCCATCCACAAACACAGTATTTTCAAGTGCAAATGTACATTCATCTTCAACACCATATGCTACAAGCATGACCAGTCTTTCTCCTCAAACATTTCCGTCAACAACAACACTTTTGAGCACAAACCCTCATGCAACATCTAATATACCATCTTCATCTACAGTTACCTCAACAACTGGACAAAGATCTTCCACAATCACATCGGTAACATCTGGCCTGACAACTCCATCTACAGTGTCAACATCCACGTTGACCACACATGAAGCGACTTTGTCATCAACCGTTCAGCCATCCTCAAACACATTATTTACAAGTGCAAATGTACAAACATCTTCAAGCATGACCAGTCTTTCTCCACAAACATCTCCGTCAACAACAACTATTGTGAGCACAAGCCCTCATGCCACATCTAATGTACCATCTTCATCTTCAGTTACCTCAACAACAGGGCAAAAATCTTCAACAATCACATTGGTGACATCTGGCCCAACAACTCCATCTACAGTGTCAACATCCACTTTTACAACAAATGAAGTGACTTCCTCATCAACCGTTCAGCCATCCACAAACACTTTATTTACAAGTGCAAATGTACAAACATCTTCAAGCATGACCAGTGTTTCAGCACAAACTTCTCCTTCAACAACAATTGTTAGCACAAGCCCTAATGCAACTTCTAATGGACCATCATCGACTTCTGTTACCTCAACAACCGGGCAAAAATCTTCAACAATCACATTGGTGACATCAGGCCCAACAAGTTCTTCTCCTGTGCCAACATCCAAATTGACAACACATGAAGTGACTTCATCATCAACCGTTCAGCCATCCACAAACACATTATTTTCAAGTGCAAATGTACATTCATCTTCAACACCATATGCTACAAGCATGACCAGTCTTTCTCCACAAACATTTCCGTCAACAACAACTATTGTGAGCACAAGCCCTCATGCCACATCTAATATACCATCTTCATCTTCAGTTACCTTAACAACAGGGCAAAAATCTTCAACAATCACATCAGAGACATCTGGCCCAACAACTCCATCTACAGTGTCAACACCCACTTTTACAACAAATGAAGTGACTTCATCATCAACCGTTCAGCCATCCACAAACACTGTATTTACAAGCCCAAATGTACATACATCTTCAAGCCCATATTCTACAAGCATGACCAGTGTTTCATCACAAACTTCTCCTTCAACAACAACACTTTTGAGCACAAACCCTCATGCAACATCTAATATACCATCTTCATCTACAGTTACCTCAACAACTGGACAAAGATCTTCAACAATCACATCGGTAACATCTGGCCCAACAACTCCATCTACAGTGTCAACATCCACGTTGACCACACATGAAGCGACTTTGTCATCAACCGTTCAGCCATCCTCAAACACATTATTTACAAGTGCAAATGTACAAACATCTTCAAGCATGACCAGTCTTTCTCCACAAACATCTCCGTCAACAACAACTATTGTGAGCACAAGCCCTCATGCCACATCTAATGTGCCATCTTCATCTTCATTTACCTCAACAACAGGGCAAAAATCTTCAACAATCACATCGGTGACATCTGGCCCAACAACTCCATCTACAGTGTCAACATCCACTTTTACAACAAATGAAGTGACTTCATCATCAACCGTTCAGCCATCCACAAACACTTTATTTACAAGTGCAAATGTACAAACATCTTCAAGCATGACCAGTGTTTCAGCACAAACTTCTCCTTCAACAACAATTGTTAGCACAAGCCCTAATGCAACTTCTAATGGACCATCATCGGCTTCTGTTACCTCAACAACCGGGCAAAAATCTTCAACAATCACATTGGTGACATCAGGCCCAACAAGTTCTTCTCCTGTGCCAACATCCAAATTGACAACACATGAAGTGACTTCATCATCAACCGTTCAGCCATCCACAAACACAGTAGTTTCAAGTGCAAATGTACATTCATCTTCAACACCATATGCTACAAGCATGACCAGTCTTTCTCCACAAACATCTCCGTCAACAACAACAATTGTGAGCACAAGCCATCAGGCCACATCTAATATACCATCTTCATCTTCAGTTACCGCAACAACAGGGCAAAAATCTTCAACAATCAAATCAGAGACATCTGGCCCAACAACTCCATCTACAGTGTCAACACACACTTTTACAACAAATGAAGTGACTTCATCATCAACCGTTCAGCCATCCACAAACACTGTATTTACAAGCCCAAATGTACATACATCTTCAAGCCCATATTTTACAAGCATGACCAGTGTTTCATCACAAACTTCTCCTTCAACAACAACTATTGTGAGCACAAGCCCTCATGCCACATCTAATATACCATCTTCATCTACAGTTACCTCAACAACTGGACAAAGATCTTCCACAATCACATCGGTAACATATGGCCCAACAACTCCATCTACAGTGTCAACATCCACGTTGACCACACATGAAGCGACTTTGTCATCAACCGTTCAGCCATCCTCAAACACATTATTTACAAGTGCAAATGTACAAACATCTTCAAGCATGACCAGTCTTTCTCCACAAACATCTCCGTCAACAACAACTATTGTGAGCACAAGCCCTCATGCCACATCTAATGTACCATCTTCATCTTCAGTTACCTCAACAACAGGGCAAAAATCTTCAACAATCACATCGGTGACATCTGGCCCAACAACTCCATCTACAGTGTCAACATCCACTTTTACAACAAATGAAGTGACTTCCTCATCAACCGTTCAGCCATCCACAAACACTTTATTTACAAGTGCAAATGTACAAACATCTTCAAGCATGACCAGTGTTTCAGCACAAACTTCTCCTTCAACAACAATTGTTAGCACAAGCCCTAATGCAACTTCTAATGGACCATCATCGACTTCTGTTACCTCAACAACCGGGCAAAAATCTTCAACAATCACATTGGTGACATCAGGCCCAACAAGTTCTTCTCCTGTGCCAACATCCAAATTGACAACACATGAAGTGACTTCATCATCAACCGTTCAGCCATCCACAAACACAGTATTTTCAAGTGCAAATGTACATTCATCTTCAACACCATATGCTACAAGCATGACCAGTCTTTCTCCTCAAACATTTCCGTCAACAACAACTATTGTGAGCACAAGCCCTCATGCCACATCTAATATACCATCTTCATCTTCAGTTACCGCAACAACAGGGCAAAAATCTTCAACAATCACATCAGAGACATCTGGCCCAACAACTCCATCTACAGTGTCAACACCCACTTTTACAACAAATGAAGTGACTTCATCATCAACCGTTCAGCCATCCACAAACACTTTATTTACAAGCCCAAATGTACATACATCTTCAAGCCCATATTCTACAAGCATGACCAGTGTTTCATCACAAACTTCTCCTTCAACAACAAAACTTTTGAGCACAAACCCTCATGCAACATCTAATATACCATCTTCATCTACAATTACCTCAACAACTGGACAAAGATCTTCAACAATCACATCGGTAACATCTGGCCCAACAACTCCATCTACAGTGTCAACATCCACGTTGACCACACATGAAGCGACTTTTTCATCAACCGTTCAGCCATCCTCAAACACATTATTCACAAGTGCAAATGTACAAACATCTTCAAGCATGACCAGTCTTTCTCCACAAACATCTCCGTCAACAACAACTATTGTGAGCACAAGCCCTCATGCCACATCTAATGTACCATCTTCATCTTCATTTACCTCAACAAAAGGGCAAAAATCTTCAACAATCACATCGGTGACATCTGGCCCAACAACTCCATCTACAGTGTCAACATCCACTTTTACAACTAATGAAGTGACTTCCTCATCAACCGTTCAGCCATCCACAAACACTTTATTTACAAGCCCAAATGTACATACATCTTCAAGCCCATATTCTACAAGCATGACCAGTTTTTCATCAAAAACTTCTCCTTCAACAACAACACTTTTGAGCACAAACCCTCATGCAACATCTAATATACCATCTTCATCTACAGTTACCTCAACCACTGGACAAAGATCTTCAACAATCACATCGGTAACATCTGGCCCAACAACTCCATCTACAGTGTCAACATCCACGTTGACCACACATGAAGCGACTTTGTCATCAACCGTTCAGCCATCCTCAAACACATTATTTACAAGTGCAAATGTACAAACATCTTCAAGCATGACCAGTCTTTCTCCACAAACATCTCCGTCAACAACAACTATTGTGAGCACAAGCCCTCATGCCACATCTAATGTACCATCTTCATCTTCAGTTACCTCAACAACAGGGCAAAAATCTTCAACAATCACATCGGTGACATCTGGCCCAACAACTCCATCTACAGTGTCAACATCCAAATTGACAACACATGAAGTGACTTCATCATCAACCGTTCAGCCATCCACAAACACAGTAGTTTCAAGTGCAAATGTACATTCATCTTCAACACCATATGCTACAAGCATGACCAGTCTTTCTCCACAAACATCTCCGTCAACAACAACAATTGTGAGCACAAGCCCTCAGGCCACATCTAATATACCATCTTCATCTTCAGTTACCGCAACAACAGGGCAAAAATCTTCAACAATCAAATCAGAGACATCTGGCCCAACAACTCCATCTACAGTGTCAACACCCACTTTTACAACAAATGAAGTGACTTCATCATCAACCGTTCAGCCATCCACAAACACTGTATTTACAAGCCCAAATGTACATACATCTTCAAGCCCATATTTTACAAGCATGACCAGTGTTTCATCACAAACTTCTCCTTCAACAACAACTATTGTGAGCACAAGCCCTCATGCCACATCTAATATACCATCTTCATCTACAGTTACCTCAACAACTGGACAAAGATCTTCCACAATCACATCGGTAACATATGGCCCAACAACTCCATCTACAGTGTCAACATCCACGTTGACCACACATGAAGCGACTTTGTCATCAACCGTTCAGCCATCCTCAAACACATTATTTACAAGTGCAAATGTACAAACATCTTCAAGCATGACCAGTCTTTCTCCACAAACATCTCCGTCAACAACAACTATTGTGAGCACAAGCCCTCATGCCACATCTAATGTACCATCTTCATCTTCAGTTACCTCAACAACAGGGCAAAAATCTTCAACAATCACATCGGTGACATCTGGCCCAACAACTCCATCTACAGTGTCAACATCCACTTTTACAACAAATGAAGTGACTTCCTCATCAACCGTTCAGCCATCCACAAACACTTTATTTACAAGTGCAAATGTACAAACATCTTCAAGCATGACCAGTGTTTCAGCACAAACTTCTCCTTCAACAACAATTGTTAGCACAAGCCCTAATGCAACTTCTAATGGACCATCATCGACTTCTGTTACCTCAACAACCGGGCAAAAATCTTCAACAATCACATTGGTGACATCAGGCCCAACAAGTTCTTCTCCTGTGCCAACATCCAAATTGACAACACATGAAGTGACTTCATCATCAACCGTTCAGCCATCCACAAACACAGTATTTTCAAGTGCAAATGTACATTCATCTTCAACACCATATGCTACAAGCATGACCAGTCTTTCTCCTCAAACATTTCCGTCAACAACAACTATTGTGAGCACAAGCCCTCATGCCACATCTAATATACCATCTTCATCTTCAGTTACCGCAACAACAGGGCAAAAATCTTCAACAATCACATCAGAGACATCTGGCCCAACAACTCCATCTACAGTGTCAACACCCACTTTTACAACAAATGAAGTGACTTCATCATCAACCGTTCAGCCATCCACAAACACTTTATTTACAAGCCCAAATGTACATACATCTTCAAGCCCATATTCTACAAGCATGACCAGTGTTTCATCACAAACTTCTCCTTCAACAACAAAACTTTTGAGCACAAACCCTCATGCAACATCTAATATACCATCTTCATCTACAGTTACCTCAACAACTGGACAAAGATCTTCCACAATCACATCGGTAACATCTGGCCCAACAACTCCATCTACAGTGTCAACATCCACGTTGACCACACATGAAGCGACTTTTTCATCAACCGTTCAGCCATCCTCAAACACATTATTCACAAGTGCAAATGTACAAACATCTTCAAGCATGACCAGTCTTTCTCCACAAACATCTCCGTCAACAACAACTATTGTGAGCACAAGCCCTCATGCCACATCTAATGTACCATCTTCATCTTCATTTACCTCAACAAAAGGGCAAAAATCTTCAACAATCACATCGGTGACATCTGGCCCAACAACTCCATCTACAGTGTCAACATCCACTTTTACAACGAATGAAGTGACTTCCTCATCAACCGTTCAGCCATCCACAAACACTTTATTTACAAGCCCAAATGTACATACATCTTCAAGCCAATATTCTACAAGCATGACCAGTGTTTCATCAAAAACTTCTCCTTCAACAACAACACTTTTGAGCACAAACCCTCATGCAACATCTAATATACCATCTTCATCTACAGTTACCTCAACCACTGGACAAAGATCTTCAACAATCACATCGGTAACATCTGGCCCAACAACTCCATCTACAGTGTCAACATCCACGTTGACCACACATGAAGCGACTTTGTCATCAACCGTTCAGCCATCCTCAAACACATTATTTACAAGTGCAAATGTACAAACATCTTCAAGCATGACCAGTCTTTCTCCACATACATCTCCGTCAACAACAACTATTGTGAGCACAAGCCCTCATGCCACATCTAATGTACCATCTTCATCTTCAGTTACCTCAACAACAGGGCAAAAATCTTCAACAATCACATCGGTGACATCTGGCCCAACAACTCCATCTACAGTGTCAACATCCACTTTTACAACAAATGAAGTGACTTCCTCATCAACCGTTCAGCCATCCACAAACACTTTATTTACAAGTGCAAATGTACAAACATCTTCAAGCATGACCAGTGTTTCAGCACAAACTTCTCCTTCAACAACAATTGTTAGCACAAGCCCTAATGCAACTTCTAATGGACCATCATCGACTTCTGTTACCTCAACAACCGGGCAAAAATCTTCAACAATCACATTGGTGACATCAGGCCCAACAAGTTCTTCTCCTGTGCCAACATCCAAATTGACAACACATGAAGTGACTTCATCATCAACCGTTCAGCCATCCACAAACACAGTATTTTCAAGTGCAAATGTACATTCATCTTCAACACCATATGCTACAAGCATGACCAGTCTTTCTCCACAAACATTTCCGTCAACAACAACTATTGTGAGCACAAGCCCTCATGCCACATCTAATATACCATCTTCATCTTCAGTTACCGCAACAACAGGGCAAAAATCTTCAACAATCACATCAGAGACATCTGGCCCAACAACTCCATCTACAGTGTCAACACCCACTTTTACAACAAATGAAGTGACTTCATCATCAACCGTTCAGCCATCCACAAACACTTTATTTACAAGCCCAAATGTACATACATCTTCAAGCCCATATTCTACAAGCATGACCAGTGTTTCATCACAAACTTCTCCTTCAACAACAAAACTTTTGAGCACAAACCCTCATGCAACATCTAATATACCATCTTCATCTACAGTTACCTCAACAACTGGACAAAGATCTTCAACAATCACATCGGTAACATCTGGCCCAACAACTCCATCTACAGTGTCAACATCCACGTTGACCACACATGAAGCGACTTTTTCATCAACCGTTCAGCCATCCTCAAACACATTATTCACAAGTGCAAATGTACAAACATCTTCAAGCATGACCAGTCTTTCTCCACAAACATCTCCGTCAACAACAACTATTGTGAGCACAAGCCCTCATGCCACATCTAATGTACCATCTTCATCTTCATTTACCTCAACAAAAGGGCAAAAATCTTCAACAATCACATCGGTGACATCTGGCCCAACAACTCCATCTACAGTGTCAACATCCACTTTTACAACGAATGAAGTGACTTCCTCATCAACCGTTCAGCCATCCACAAACACTTTATTTACAAGCCCAAATGTACATACATCTTCAAGCCAATATTCTACAAGCATGACCAGTGTTTCATCAAAAACTTCTCCTTCAACAACAACACTTTTGAGCACAAACCCTCATGCAACATCTAATATACCATCTTCATCTACAGTTACCTCAACCACTGGACAAAGATCTTCAACAATCACATCGGTAACATCTGGCCCAACAACTCCATCTACAGTGTCAACATCCACGTTGACCACACATGAAGCGACTTTGTCATCAACCGTTCAGCCATCCTCAAACACATTATTTACAAGTGCAAATGTACAAACATCTTCAAGCATGACCAGTCTTTCTCCACAAACATCTCCGTCAACAACAACTATTGTGAGCACAAGCCCTCATGCCACATCTAATGTACCATCTTCATCTTCAGTTACCTCAACAACAGGGCAAAAATCTTCAACAATCACATCGGTGACATCTGGCCCAACAACTCCATCTACAGTGTCAACATCCACTTTTACAACAAATGAAGTGACTTCATCATCAACCGTTCAGCCATCCACAAACACTTTATTTACAAGTGCAAATGTACAAACATCTTCAAGCATGACCAGTGTTTCAGCACAAACTTCTCCTTCAACAACAATTGTTAGCACAAGCCCTAATGCAACTTTTAATGGACCATCATCGACTTCTGTTACCTCAACAACCGGGCAAAAATCTTCAACAATTACATTGGTGACATCAAGCCCAACAACTTCTTCTACTGTGCCAACATCCAAATTGACAACACATGAAGTGACTTCATCATCAACCGTTCAGCCATCCACAAACACAGTATTTTCAAGTGCAAATGTACATTCATCTTCAACACCATATGCTACAAGCATGACCAGTCTTTCTTCACAAACATCTCCGTCAACAATAACTATTGTGAGCACAAGCCCTCAGGCCACATCTAATATACCATCTTCATCTTCAGTTACCGCAACAACAGGGCAAAAATCTTCAACAATCAAATCAGAGACATCTGGCCCAACAACTCCATCTACAGTGTCAACACCCACTTTTACAACAAATGAAGTGACTTCATCATCAACCGTTCAGCCATCCACAAACACTTTATTTACAAGCCCAAATGTACATACATCTTCAAGCCAATATTCTACAAGCATGACCAGTGTTTCATCAAAAACTTCTCCTTCAACAACAACACTTTTGAGCACAAACCCTCATGCAACATCTAATATACCATCTTCATCTACAGTTACCTCAACCACTGGACAAAGATCTTCAACAATCACATCGGTAACATCTGGCCCAACAACTCCATCTACAGTGTCAACATCCACGTTGACCACACATGAAGCGACTTTGTCATCAACCGTTCAGCCATCCTCAAACACATTATTTACAAGTGCAAATGTACAAACATCTTCAAGCATGACCAGTCTTTCTCCACAAACATCTCCGTCAACAACAACTATTGTGAGCACAAGCCCTCATGCCACATCTAATATACCATCTTCATCTTCAGTTACCTCAACAACAGGGCAAAAATCTTCAACAATCACATCGGTGACATCTGGCCCAACAACTCCATCTACAGTGTCAACATCCACTTTTACAACAAATGAAGTGACTTCATCATCAACCGTTCAGCCATCCACAAACACGTTATTTACAAGTGCAAATGTACAAACATCTTCAAGCATGACCAGTCTTTCTCCACAAACATCTCCGTCAACAACAACTATTGTGAGCACAAGCCCTCATGCCACATCTAATGTACCATCTTCATCTTCATTTACCTCAACAAAAGGGCAAAAATCTTCAACAATCACATCGGTGACATCTGGCCCAACAACTCCATCTACAGTGTCAACATCCACTTTTACAACGAATGAAGTGACTTCCTCATCAACCGTTCAGCCATCCACAAACACTTTATTTACAAGCCCAAATGTACATACATCTTCAAGCCCATATTCTACAAGCATGACCAGTGTTTCATCAAAAACTTCTCCTTCAACAACAACACTTTTGAGCACAAACCCTCATGCAACATCTAATATACCATCTTCATCTACAGTTACCTCAACCACTGGACAAAGATCTTCAACAATCACATCGGTAACATCTGGCCCAACAACTCCATCTACAGTGTCAACATCCACGTTGACCACACATGAAGCGACTTTGTCATCAACCGTTCAGCCATCCTCAAACACATTATTTACAAGTGCAAATGTACAAACATCTTCAAGCATGACCAGTCTTTCTCCACAAACATCTCCGTCAACAACAACTATTGTGAGCACAAGCCCTCATGCCACATCTAATGTACCATCTTCATCTTCAGTTACCTCAACAACAGGGCAAAAATCTTCAACAATCACATCGGTGACATCTGGCCCAACAACTCCATCTACAGTGTCAACATCCAAATTGACAACACATGAAGTGACTTCATCATCAATCGTTCAGCCATCCACAAACACAGTAGTTTCAAGTGCAAATGTACATTCATCTTCAACACCATATGCTACAAGCATGACCAGTCTTTCTCCACAAACATCTCCGTCAACAACAACAATTGTGAGCACAAGCCCTCAGGCCACATCTAATATACCATCTTCATCTTCAGTTACCGCAACAACAGGGCAAAAATCTTCAACAATCAAATCAGAGACATCTGGCCCAACAACTCCATCTACAGTGTCAACACCCACTTTTACAACAAATGAAGTGACTTCATCATCAACCGTTCAGCCATCCACAAACACTGTATTTACAAGCCCAAATGTACATACATCTTCAAGCCCATATTTTACAAGCATGACCAGTGTTTCATCACAAACATCTCCGTCAACAACAACTATTGTGAGCACAAGCCCTCATGCCACATCTAATAAACCATCTTCATCTACAGTTACCTCAACAACTGGACAAAGATCTTCCACAATCACATCGGTAACATATGGCCCAACAACTCCATCTACAGTGTCAACATCCACGTTGACCACACATGAAGCGACTTTGTCATCAACCGTTCAGCCATCCTCAAACACATTATTTACAAGTGCAAATGTACAAACATCTTCAAGCATGACCAGTCTTTCTCCACAAACATCTCCGTCAACAACAACTATTGTGAGCACAAGCCCTCATGCCACATCTAATGTACCATCTTCATCTTCAGTTACCTCAACAACAGGGCAAAAATCTTCAACAATCACATCGGTGACATCTGGCCCAACAACTCCATCTACAGTGTCAACATCCACTTTTACAACAAATGAAGTGACTTCCTCATCAACCGTTCAGCCATCCACAAACACTTTATTTACAAGTGCAAATGTACAAACATCTTCAAGCATGACCAGTGTTTCAGCACAAACTTCTCCTTCAACAACAATTGTTAGCACAAGCCCTAATGCAACTTCTAATGGACCATCATCGACTTCTGTTACCTCAACAACCGGGCAAAAATCTTCAACAATCACATTGGTGACATCAGGCCCAACAAGTTCTTCTCCTGTGCCAACATCCAAATTGACAACACATGAAGTGACTTCATCATCAACCGTTCAGCCATCCACAAACACAGTATTTTCAAGTGCAAATGTACATTCATCTTCAACACCATATGCTACAAGCATGACCAGTCTTTCTCCTCAAACATTTCCGTCAACAACAACTATTGTGAGCACAAGCCCTCATGCCACATCTAATATACCATCTTCATCTTCAGTTACCGCAACAACAGGGCAAAAATCTTCAACAATCACATCAGAGACATCTGGCCCAACAACTCCATCTACAGTGTCAACACCCACTTTTACAACAAATGAAGTGACTTCATCATCAACCGTTCAGCCATCCACAAACACTTTATTTACAAGCCCAAATGTACATACATCTTCAAGCCCATATTCTACAAGCATGACCAGTGTTTCATCACAAACTTCTCCTTCAACAACAAAACTTTTGAGCACAAACCCTCATGCAACATCTAATATACCATCTTCATCTACAGTTACCTCAACAACTGGACAAAGATCTTCAACAATCACATCGGTAACATCTGGCCCAACAACTCCATCTACAGTGTCAACATCCACGTTGACCACACATGAAGCGACTTTTTCATCAACCGTTCAGCCATCCTCAAACACATTATTCACAAGTGCAAATGTACAAACATCTTCAAGCATGACCAGTCTTTCTCCACAAACATCTCCGTCAACAACAACTATTGTGAGCACAAGCCCTCATGCCACATCTAATGTACCATCTTCATCTTCATTTACCTCAACAAAAGGGCAAAAATCTTCAACAATCACATCGGTGACATCTGGCCCAACAACTCCATCTACAGTGTCAACATCCACTTTTACAACGAATGAAGTGACTTCCTCATCAACCGTTCAGCCATCCACAAACACTTTATTTACAAGCCCAAATGTACATACATCTTCAAGCCAATATTCTACAAGCATGACCAGTGTTTCATCAAAAACTTCTCCTTCAACAACAACACTTTTGAACACAAACCCTCATGCAACATCTAATATACCATCTTCATCTACAGTTACCTCAACCACTGGACAAAGATCTTCAACAATCACATCGGTAACATCTGGCCCAACAACTCCATCTACAGTGTCAACATCCACGTTGACCACACATGAAGCGACTTTGTCATCAACCGTTCAGCCATCCTCAAACACATTATTTACAAGTGCAAATGTACAAACATCTTCAAGCATGACCAGTCTTTCTCCACATACATCTCCGTCAACAACAACTATTGTGAGCACAAGCCCTCATGCCACATCTAATGTACCATCTTCATCTTCAGTTACCTCAACAACAGGGCAAAAATCTTCAACAATCACATCGGTGACATCTGGCCCAACAACTCCATCTACAGTGTCAACATCCACTTTTACAACAAATGAAGTGACTTCCTCATCAACCGTTCAGCCATCCACAAACACTTTATTTACAAGTGCAAATGTACAAACATCTTCAAGCATGACCAGTGTTTCAGCACAAACTTCTCCTTCAACAACAATTGTTAGCACAAGCCCTAATGCAACTTCTAATGGACCATCATCGACTTCTGTTACCTCAACAACCGGGCAAAAATCTTCAACAATCACATTGGTGACATCAGGCCCAACAAGTTCTTCTCCTGTGCCAACATCCAAATTGACAACACATGAAGTGACTTCATCATCAACCGTTCAGCCATCCACAAACACAGTATTTTCAAGTGCAAATGTACATTCATCTTCAACACCATATGCTACAAGCATGACCAGTCTTTCTCCACAAACATTTCCGTCAACAACAACTATTGTGAGCACAAGCCCTCATGCCACATCTAATATACCATCTTCATCTTCAGTTACCGCAACAACAGGGCAAAAATCTTCAACAATCACATCAGAGACATCTGGCCCAACAACTCCATCTACAGTGTCAACACCCACTTTTACAACAAATGAAGTGACTTCATCATCAACCGTTCAGCCATCCACAAACACTTTATTTACAAGCCCAAATGTACATACATCTTCAAGCCCATATTCTACAAGCATGACCAGTGTTTCATCACAAACTTCTCCTTCAACAACAACACTTTTGAGCACAAACCCTCATGCAACATCTAATATACCATCTTCATCTACAGTTACCTCAACCACTGGACAAAGATCTTCAACAATCACATCGGTAACATCTGGCCCAACAACTCCATCTACAGTGTCAACATCCACGTTGACCACACATGAAGCGACTTTGTCATCAACCGTTCAGCCATCCTCAAACACATTATTTACAAGTGCAAATGTACAAACATCTTCAAGCATGACCAGTCTTTCTCCACAAACATCTCCGTCAACAACAACTATTGTGAGCACAAGCCCTCATGCCACATCTAATGTACCATCTTCATCTTCAGTTACCTCAACAACAGGGCAAAAATCTTCAACAATCACATCGGTGACATCTGGCCCAACAACTCCATCTACAGTGTCAACATCCACTTTTACAACAAATGAAGTGACTTCATCATCAACCGTTCAGCCATCCACAAACACTTTATTTACAAGTGCAAATGTTCAAACATCTTCAAGCATGACCAGTGTTTCAGCACAAACTTCTCCTTCAACAACAATTGTTAGCACAAGCCCTAATGCAACTTTTAATGGACCATCATCGACTTCTGTTACCTCAACAACCGGGCAAAAATCTTCAACAATTACATTGGTGACATCAAGCCCAACAACTTCTTCTACTGTGCCAACATCCAAATTGACAACACATGAAGTGACTTCATCATCAACCGTTCAGCCATCCACAAACACAGTATTTTCAAGTGCAAATGTACATTCATCTTCAACACCATATGCTACAAGCATGACCAGTCTTTCTTCACAAACATCTCCGTCAACAACAACTATTGTGAGCACAAGCCCTCAGGCCACATCTAATATACCATCTTCATCTTCAGTTACCGCAACAACAGGGCAAAAATCTTCAACAATCAAATCAGAGACATCTGGCCCAACAACTCCATCTACAGTGTCAACACCCACTTTTACAACAAATGAAGTGACTTCATCATCAACCGTTCAGCCATCCACAAACACTTTATTTACAAGCCCAAATGTACATACATCTTCAAGCCAATATTCTACAAGCATGACCAGTGTTTCATCAAAAACTTCTCCTTCAACAACAACACTTTTGAGCACAAACCCTCATGCAACATCTAATATACCATCTTCATCTACAGTTACCTCAACCACTGGACAAAGATCTTCAACAATCACATCGGTAACATCTGGCCCAACAACTCCATCTACAGTGTCAACATCCACGTTGACCACACATGAAGCGACTTTGTCATCAACCGTTCAGCCATCCTCAAACACATTATTTACAAGTGCAAATGTACAAACATCTTCAAGCATGACCAGTCTTTCTCCACAAACATCTCCGTCAACAACAACTATTGTGAGCACAAGCCCTCATGCCACATCTAATGTACCATCTTCATCTTCAGTTACCTCAACAACAGGGCAAAAATCTTCAACAATCACATCGGTGACATCTGGCCCAACAACTCCATCTACAGTGTCAACATCCACTTTTACAACAAATGAAGTGACTTCATCATCAACCGTTCAGCCATCCACAAACACTTTATTTACAAGTGCAAATGTACAAACATCTTCAAGCATGACCAGTCTTTCTCCACAAACATCTCCGTCAACAACAACTATTGTGAGCACAAGCCCTCATGCCACATCTAATGTACCATCTTCATCTTCATTTACCTCAACAACAGGGCAAAAATCTTCAACAATCACATCGGTAACATATGGCCCAACAACTCCATCTACAGTGTCAACATCCACGTTGACCACACATGAAGCGACTTTGTCATCAACCGTTCAGCCATCCTCAAACACATTATTTACAAGTGCAAATGTACAAACATCTTCAAGCATGACCAGTCTTTCTCCACAAATATCTCCGTCAACAACAACTATTGTGAGCACAAGCCCTCATGCCACATCTAATGTACCATCTTCATCTTCAGTTACCTCAACAACAGGGCAAAAATCTTCAACAATCACATCGGTGACATCTGGCCCAACAACTCCATCTACAGTGTCAACATCCACTTTTACAACAAATGAAGTGACTTCCTCATCAACCGTTCAGCCATCCACAAACACTTTATTTACAAGTGCAAATGTACAAACATCTTCAAGCATGACCAGTGTTTCAGCACAAACTTCTCCTTCAACAACAATTGTTAGCACAAGCCCTAATGCAACTTCTAATGGACCATCATCGACTTCTGTTACCTCAACAACCGGGCAAAAATCTTCAACAATCACATTGGTGACATCAGGCCCAACAAGTTCTTCTCCTGTGCCAACATCCAAATTGACAACACATGAAGTGACTTCATCATCAACCGTTCAGCCATACAAAAACACAGTATTTTCAAGTGCAAATGTACATTCATCTTCAACACCATATGCTACAAGCATGACCAGTCTTTCTCCACAAACATCTCCGTCAACAACAACTATTGTGAGCACAAGCCCTCAGGCCACATCTATAATACCATCTTCATCTTCAGTTACCGCAACAACAGGGCAAAAATCTTCAACAATCAAATCAGAGACATCTGGCCCAACAACTCCATCTACAGTGTCAACACCCACTTTTACAACAAATGAAGTGACTTCATCATCAACCGTTCAGCCATCCACAAACACTTTATTTACAAGCCCAAATGTACATACATCTTCAAGCCAATATTCTACAAGCATGACCAGTGTTTCATCAAAAACTTCTCCTTCAACAACAACACTTTTGAGCACAAACCCTCATGCAACATCTAATATACCATCTTCATCTACAGTTACCTCAACCACTGGACAAAGATCTTCAACAATCACATCGGTAACATCTGGCCCAACAACTCCATCTACAGTGTCAACATCCACGTTGACCACACATGAAGCGACTTTGTCATCAACCGTTCAGCCATCCTCAAACACATTATTTACAAGTGCAAATGTACAAACATCTTCAAGCATGACCAGTCTTTCTCCACAAACATCTCCGTCAACAACAACTATTGTGAGCACAAGCCCTCATGCCACATCTAATGTACCATCTTCATCTTCAGTTACCTCAACAACAGGGCAAAAATCTTCAACAATCACATCGGTGACATCTGGCCCAACAACTCCATCTACAGTGTCAACATCCACTTTTACAACAAATGAAGTGACTTCATCATCAACCGTTCAGCCATCCACAAACACTTTATTTACAAGTGCAAATGTACAAACATCTTCAAGCATGACCAGTCTTTCTCCACAAACATCTCCGTCAACAACAACTATTGTGAGCACAAGCCCTCATGCCACACCTAATGTACAATCTTCATCTTCAGTTACTGCAACAACAGGGCAAAAATCTTCAACAATCACATCAGAGACATCTGGCCCAACAACTCCATCTACAGTGTCAACATCCACTTTTACAACAAATGAAGTGACTTCCTCATCAACCGTTCAGCCATCCACAAACACTTTATTTACAAGTGCAAATGTACAAACATCTTCAAGCATGACCAGTGTTTCAGCACAAACTTCTCCTTCAACAACAATTGTTAGCACAAGCCCTAATGCAACTTCTAATGGACCATCATCGACTTCTGTTACCTCAACAACCGGGCAAAAATCTTCAACAATCACATTGGTGACATCAGGCCCAACAAGTTCTTCTCCTGTGCCAACATCCAAATTGACAACACATGAAGTGACTTCATCATCAACCGTTCAGCCATACAAAAACACAGTATTTTCAAGTGCAAATGTACATTCATCTTCAACACCATATGCTACAAGCATGACCAGTCTTTCTCCACAAACATCTCCGTCAACAACAACTATTGTGAGCACAAGCCCTCAGGCCACATCTATAATACCATCTTCATCTTCAGTTACCGCAACAACAGGGCAAAAATCTTCAACAATCAAATCAGAGACATCTGGCCCAACAACTCCATCTACAGTGTCAACACCCACTTTTACAACAAATGAAGTGACTTCATCATCAACCGTTCAGCCATCCACAAACACTTTATTTACAAGCCCAAATGTACATACATCTTCAAGCCAATATTCTACAAGCATGACCAGTGTTTCATCAAAAACTTCTCCTTCAACAACAACACTTTTGAGCACAAACCCTCATGCAACATCTAATATACCATCTTCATCTACAGTTACCTCAACCACTGGACAAAGATCTTCAACAATCACATCGGTAACATCTGGCCCAACAACTCCATCTACAGTGTCAACATCCACGTTGACCACACATGAAGCGACTTTGTCATCAACCGTTCAGCCATCCTCAAACACATTATTTACAAGTGCAAATGTACAAACATCTTCAAGCATGACCAGTCTTTCTCCACAAACATCTCCGTCAACAACAACTATTGTGAGCACAAGCCCTCATGCCACATCTAATGTACCATCTTCATCTTCAGTTACCTCAACAACAGGGCAAAAATCTTCAACAATCACATCGGTGACATCTGGCCCAACAACTCCATCTACAGTGTCAACATCCACTTTTACAACAAATGAAGTGACTTCATCATCAACCGTTCAGCCATCCACAAACACTTTATTTACAAGTGCAAATGTACAAACATCTTCAAGCATGACCAGTCTTTCTCCACAAACATCTCCGTCAACAACAACTATTGTGAGCACAAGCCCTCATGCCACATCTAATGTACAATCTTCATCTTCAGTTACTGCAACAACAGGGCAAAAATCTTCAACAATCACATCAGAGACATCTGGCCCAACAACTCCATCTACAGTGTCAACACCCACTTTTACAACAAATGAAGTGACTTCATCATTAACCGTTCAGCCATCCACAAACACTTTATTTACAAGCCCAAATGTACATACATCTTCAAGCCCATGTTCTACATGCATGACCAGTGTTTCATCAGAAACTTCTCCTTCAACAACAAAACTTTTGAGCACAAACCCTCATGCAACATCTAATATACCATCTTCATCTACAGTTACCTCAACAACTGGACAAAGATCTTCAACAATCACATCGGTAACATCTGGCCCAACAACTCCATCTACAGTGTCAACATCCACGTTGACCACACATGAAGCGACTTTGTCATCAACCGTTCAGCCATCCTCAAACACATTATTTACAAGTGCAAATGTACAAACATCTTCAAGCATGACCAGTCTTTCTCCACAAACATCTCCGTCAACAACAACTATTGTGAGCACAAGCCCTCATGCCACATCTAATGTACCATCTTCATCTTCAGTTACCTCAACAACAGGGCAAAAATCTTCAACAATCACATCGGTGACATCTGGCCCAACAACTCCATCTACAGTGTCAACATCCACTTTTACAACAAATGAAGTGACTTCATCATCAACCGTTCAGCCATCCACAAACACTTTATTTACAAGTGCAAATGTACAAACATCTTCAAGCATGACCAGTGTTTCAGCACAAACTTCTCCTTCAACAACAATTGTTAGCACAAGCCCTAATGCAACTTCTAATGGACCATCATCGGCTTCTGTTACCTCAACAACCGGGCAAAAATCTTCAACAATCACATTGGTGACATCAGGCCCAACAAGTTCTTCTCCTGTGCCAACATCCAAATTGACAACACATGAAGTGACTTCATCATCAACCGTTCAGCCATCCACAAACACAGTATTTTCAAGTGCAAATGTACATTCATCTTCAACACCATATGCTACAAGCATGACCAGTCTTTCTCCACAAACATCTCCGTCAACAACAACTATTGTGAGCACAAGCCCTCAGGCCACATCTAATATACCATCTTCATCTTCAGTTACCTCAACAACAGGGCAAAAATCTTCAACAATCAAATCAGAGACATCTGGCCCAACAACTCCATCTACAGTGTTAACACCCACTTTTACAACAAATGAAGTGACTTCATCATCAACCGTTCAGCCATCCACAAACACTTTATTTACAAGCCCAAATGTACATACATCTTCAAGCCCATATTCTACAAGCATGACCAGTGTTTCATCACAAACTTCTCCTTCAACAACAACACTTTTGAGCACAAACCCTCATGCAACATCTAATATACCATCTTCATCTACAGTTACCTCAACAACTGGACAAAGATCTTCAACAATCACATCGGTAACATCTGGCCCAACAACTCCATCTACAGTGTCAACATCCACGTTGACCACACATGAAGCGACTTTGTCATCAACCGTTCAGCCATCCTCAAACACATTATTTACAAGTGCAAATGTACAAACATCTTCAAGCATGACCAGTCTTTCTCCACAAACATCTCCATCAACAACAACTATTGTGAGCACAAGCCCTCATGCCACATCTAATGTACCATCTTCATCTTCAGTTACCTCAACAACAGGGCAAAAATCTTCAACAATCACATCGGTGACATCTGGCCCAACAACTCCATCTACAGTGTCAACATCCACTTTTACAACAAATGAAGTGACTTCATCATCAACCGTTCAGCCATCCACAAACACTTTATTTACAAGTGCAAATGTACAAACATCTTCAAGCATGACCAGTGTTTCAGCACAAACTTCTCCTTCAACAACAATTGTTAGCACAAGCCCTAATGCAACTTCTAATGGACCATCATCGGCTTCTGTTACCTCAACAACCCGGCAAAAATCTTCAACAATCACATTGGTGACATCAGGCCCAACAAGTTCTTCTACTGTGCCAACATCCAAATTGACAACACATGAAGTGACTTCATCATCAACCGTTCAGCCATCCACAAACACAGTATTTTCAAGTGCAAATGTACATTCATCTTCAACACCATATGCTACAAGCATGACCAGTCTTTCTCCACAAACATCTCCGTCAACAACAACTATTGTGAGCACAAGCCCTCAGGCCACATCTAATATACCATCTTCATCTTCAGTTACCTCAACAACAGGGCAAAAATCTTCAACAATCACATCAGAGACATCTGGCCCAACAACTCCATCTACAGTGTCAACACCCACCTTTACAACAAATGAAGTGAATTCATCATCAACCGTTCAGCCATCCACAAACACTTTATTTACAAGCCCAAATGTACATACATCTTCAAGCCAATATTCTACAAGCATGACCAGTGTTTCATCAAAAACTTCTCCTTCAACAACAACACTTTTGAGCACAAACCCTCATGCAACATCTAATATACCATCTTCATCTACAGTTACCTCAACCACTGGACAAAGATCTTCAACAATCACATCGGTAACATCTGGCCCAACAACTCCATCTACAGTGTTAACATCCACGTTGACCACACATGAAGCGACTTTGTCATCAACCGTTCAGCCATCCTCAAACACATTATTTACAAGTGCAAATGTACAAACATCTTCAAGCATGACCAGTCTTTCTCCACAAACATCTCCGTCAACAACAACTATTGTGAGCACAAGCCCTCATGCCACATCTAATGTACCATCTTCATCTTCAGTTACCTCAACAACAGGGCAAAAATCTTCAACAATCACATCGGTGACATCTGGCCCAACAACTCCATCTACAGTGTCAACATCCACTTTTACAACAAATGAAGTGACTTCATCATCAACCGTTCAGCCATCCACAAACACTTTATTTACAAGTGCAAATGTACAAACATCTTCAAGCATGACCAGTGTTTCAGCACAAACTTCTCCTTCAACAACAATTGTTAGCACAAGCCCTAATGCAACTTCTAATGGACCATCATCGGCTTCTGTTACCTCAACAACCGGGCAAAAATCTTCAACAATCACATTGGTGACATCAGGCCCAACAAGTTCTTCTACTGTGCCAACATCCAAATTGACAACACATGAAGTGACTTCATCATCAACCGTTCAGCCATCCACAAACACATTATTTTCAAGTGCAAATGTACATTCATCTTCAACACCATATGCTACAAGCATGACCAGTCTTTCTCCACAAACATCTCCGTCAACAACAACTATTGTGAGCACAAGCCCTCAGGCCACATCTGATATACCATCTTCATCTTCAGTTACCTCAACAACAGGGCAAAAATCTTCAACAATCAAATCAGAGACATCTGGCCCAACAACTCCATCTACAGTGTTAACACCCACTTTTACAACAAATGAAGTGACTTCATCATCAACCGTTCAGCCATCCACAAACACTTTATTTACAAGCCCAAATGTACATACATCTTCAAGCCCATATTCTACAAGCATGACCAGTGTTTCATCAAAAACTTCTCCTTCAACAACAACTATTGTGAGCACAAGCCCTCATGCCACATCTAATGTACCATCTTCATCTTCAGTTACCTCAACAACAGGGCAAAAATCTTCAACAATCACATCGGTGACATCTGGCCCAACAACTCCATCTACAGTGTCAACATCCACTTTTACAACAAATGAAGTGACTTCATCATCAACCGTTCAGCCATCAACAAACACTTTATTTACAAGTGCAAATGTACAAACATCTTCAAGCATGACCAGTGTTTCAGCACAAACTTCTCCTTCAACAACAATTGTTAGCACAAGCCCTAATGCAACTTCTAATGGACCATCATCGGCTTCTGTTACCTCAACAACCCGGCAAAAATCTTCAACAATCATATTGGTGACATCAGGCCCAACAAGTTCTTCTCCTGTGCCAACATCCAAATTGACAACACATGAAGTGACTTCATCATCAACCGTTCAGCCATCCACAAACACAGTATTTTCAAGTGCAAATGTACATTCATCTTCAACACCATATGCTACAAGCATGACCAGTCTTTCTCCACAAACATCTCCGTCAACAACAACTATTGTGAGCACAAGCCCTCAGGCCACATCTAATATACCATCTTCATCTACAGTTACCTCAACAACAGGGCAAAAATCTTCAACAATCACATCAGAGACATCTGGCCCAACAACTCCATCTACAGTGTCAACACCCACTTTTACAACAAATGAAGTGAATTCATCATCAACCGTTCAGCCATCCACAAACACTTTATTTACAAGCCCAAATGTACATACATCTTCAAGCCAATATTCTACAAGCATGACCAGTGTTTCATCAAAAACTTCTCCTTCAACAACAACACTTTTGAGCACAAACCCTCATGCAACATCTAATATACCATCTTCATCTACAGTTACCTCAACCACTGGACAAAGATCTTCAACAATCACATCGGTAACATCTGGCCCAACAACTCCATCTACAGTGTCAACATCCACGTTGACCACACATGAAGCGACTTTGTCATCAACCGTTCAGCCATCCTCAAACACATTATTTACAAGTGCAAATGTACAAACATCTTCAAGCATGACCAGTCTTTCTCCACAAACATCTCCGTCAACAACAACTATTGTGAGCACAAGCCCTCATGCCACATCTAATGTACCATCTTCATCTTCAGTTACCTCAACAACAGGGCAAAAATCTTCAACAATCACATCGGTGACATCTGGCCCAACAACTCCATCTACAGTGTCAACATCCACTTTTACAACAAATGAAGTGACTTCATCATCAACCGTTCAGCCATCCACAAACACTTTATTTACAAGTGCAAATGTACAAACATCTTCAAGCATGACCAGTGTTTCAGCACAAACTTCTCCTTCAACAACAATTGTTAGCACAAGCCCTAATGCAACTTCTAATGAACCATCATCGGCTTCTGTTACCTCAACAACCGGGCAAAAATCTTCAACAATCACATTGGTGACATCAGGCCCAACAAGTTCTTCTCCTGTGCCAACATCCAAATTGACAACACATGAAGTGACTTCATCATCAACCGTTCAGCCATCCACAAACACAGTATTTTCAAGTGCAAATGTACATTCATCTTCAACACCATATGCTACAAGCATGACCAGTCTTTCTCCACAAACATCTCCGTCAACAACAACTATTGTGAGCACAAGCCCTCATGCCACATCTAATATACCATCTTCATCTTCAGTTACCGCAACAACAGGGCAAAAATCTTCAACAATCAAATCAGAGACATCTGGCCCAACAACTCCATCTACAGTGTCAACACCCACTTTTACAACAAATGAAGTGACTTCATCATCAACCGTTCAGCCATCCACAAACACTTTATTTACAAGCCCAAATGTACATACATCTTCAAGCCCATATTCTACAAGCATGACCAGTGTTTCATCAAAAACTTCTCCTTCAACAACAACTATTGTGAGCACAAGCCCTCATGCCACATCTAATGTACCATCTTCATCTTCAGTTACCTCAACAACAGGGCAAAAATCTTCAACAATCACATCGGTGACATCTGGCCCAACAACTCCATCTACAGTGTCAACATCCACTTTTACAACAAATGAAGTGACTTCATCATCAACCGTTCAGCCATCAACAAACACTTTATTTACAAGTGCAAATGTACAAACATCTTCAAGCATGACCAGTGTTTCAGCACAAACTTCTCCTTCAACAACAATTGTTAGCACAAGCCCTAATGCAACTTCTAATGGACCATCATCGGCTTCTGTTACCTCAACAACCCGGCAAAAATCTTCAACAATCATATTGGTGACATCAGGCCCAACAAGTTCTTCTCCTGTGCCAACATCCAAATTGACAACACATGAAGTGACTTCATCATCAACCGTTCAGCCATCCACAAACACAGTATTTTCAAGTGCAAATGTACATTCATCTTCAACACCATATGCTACAAGCATGACCAGTCTTTCTCCACAAACATCTCCGTCAACAACAACTATTGTGAGCACAAGCCCTCATGCCACATCTGATATACCATCTTCATCTTCAGTTACCTCAACAACAGGGCAAAAATCTTCAACAATCACATCAGAGACATCTGGCCCAACAACTCCATCTACAGTGTCAACACCCACTTTTACAACAAATGAAGTGAATTCATCATCAACCGTTCAGCCATCCACAAACACTTTATTTACAAGCCCAAATGTACATACATCTTCAAGCCAATATTCTACAAGCATGACCAGTGTTTCATCAAAAACTTCTCCTTCAACAACAACACTTTTGAGCACAAACCCTCATGCAACATCTAATATACCATCTTCATCTACAGTTACCTCAACCACTGGACAAAGATCTTCAACAATCACATCGGTAACATCTGGCCCAACAACTCCATCTACAGTGTTAACATCCACGTTGACCACACATGAAGCGACTTTGTCATCAACCGTTCAGCCATCCTCAAACACATTATTTACAAGTGCAAATGTACAAACATCTTCAAGCATGACCAGTCTTTCTCCACAAACATCTCCGTCAACAACAACTATTGTGAGCACAAGCCCTCATGCCACATCTAATGTACCATCTTCATCTTCAGTTACCTCAACAACAGGGCAAAAATCTTCAACAATCACATCGGTGACATCTGGCCCAACAACTCCATCTACAGTGTCAACATCCACTTTTACAACAAATGAAGTGACTTCATCATCAACCGTTCAGCCATCCACAAACACTTTATTTACAAGTGCAAATGTACAAACATCTTCAAGCATGACCAGTGTTTCAGCACAAACTTCTCCTTCAACAACAATTGTTAGCACAAGCCCTAATGCAACTTCTAATGGACCATCATCGGCTTCTGTTACCTCAACAACCGGGCAAAAATCTTCAACAATCACATTGGTGACATCAGGCCCAACAAGTTCTTCTACTGTGCCAACATCCAAATTGACAACACATGAAGTGACTTCATCATCAACCGTTCAGCCATCCACAAACACATTATTTTCAAGTGCAAATGTACATTCATCTTCAACACCATATGCTACAAGCATGACCAGTCTTTCTCCACAAACATCTCCGTCAACAACAACTATTGTGAGCACAAGCCCTCATGCCACATCTAATATACCATCTTCATCTTCAGTTACCTCAACAACAGGGCAAAAATCTTCAACAATCAAATCAGAGACATCTGGCCCAACAACTCCATCTACAGTGTTAACACCCACTTTTACAACAAATGAAGTGACTTCATCATCAACCGTTCAGCCATCCACAAACACTTTATTTACAAGCCCAAATGTACATACATCTTCAAGCCCATATTCTACAAGCATGACCAGTGTTTCATCAAAAACTTCTCCTTCAACAACAACACTTTTGAGCACAAACCCTCATGCAACATCTAATATACCATCTTCATCTACAGTTACCTCAACCACTGGACAAAGATCTTCAACAATCACATCGGTAACATCTGGCCCAACAACTCCATCTACAGTGTCAACATCCACGTTGACCACACATGAAGCGACTTTGTCATCAACCGTTCAGCCATCCTCAAACACATTATTTACAAGTGCAAATGTACAAACATCTTCAAGCATGACCAGTCTTTCTCCACAAACATCTCCGTCAACAACAACTATTGTGAGCACAAGCCCTCATGCCACATCTAATGTACCATCTTCATCTTCAGTTACCTCAACAACAGGGCAAAAATCTTCAACAATCACATCGGTGACATCTGGCCCAACAACTCCATCTACAGTGTCAACATCCACTTTTACAACAAATGAAGTGACTTCATCATCAACCGTTCAGCCATCCACAAACACTTTATTTACAAGTGCAAATGTACAAACATCTTCAAGCATGACCAGTGTTTCAGCACAAACTTCTCCTTCAACAACAATTGTTAGCACAAGCCCTAATGCAACTTCTAATGAACCATCATCGGCTTCTGTTACCTCAACAACCGGGCAAAAATCTTCAACAATCACATTGGTGACATCAGGCCCAACAAGTTCTTCTCCTGTGCCAACATCCAAATTGACAACACATGAAGTGACTTCATCATCAACCGTTCAGCCATCCACAAACACAGTATTTTCAAGTGCAAATGTACATTCATCTTCAACACCATATGCTACAAGCATGACCAGTCTTTCTCCACAAACATCTCCGTCAACAACAACTATTGTGAGCACAAGCCCTCATGCCACATCTAATATACCATCTTCATCTTCAGTTACCGCAACAACAGGGCAAAAATCTTCAACAATCAAATCAGAGACATCTGGCCCAACAACTCCATCTACAGTGTCAACACCCACTTTTACAACAAATGAAGTGACTTCATCATCAACCGTTCAGCCATCCACAAACACTTTATTTACAAGCCCAAATGTACATACATCTTCAAGCCCATATTCTACAAGCATGACCAGTGTTTCATCACAAACTTCTCCTTCAACAACAACACTTTTGAGCACAAACCCTCATGCAACATCTAATATACCATCTTCATCTACAGTTACCTCAACCACTGGACAAAGATCTTCAACAATCACATCGGTAACATCTGGCCCAACAACTCCATCTACAGTGTCAACATCCACGTTGACCACACATGAAGCGACTTTGTCATCAACCGTTCAGCCATCCTCAAACACATTATTTACAAGTGCAAATGTACAAACATCTTCAAGCATGACCAGTCTTTCTCCACAAACATCTCCGTCAACAACAACTATTGTGACCACAAGCCCTCATGCCACATCTAATGTACCATCTTCATCTTCAGTTACCGCAACAACAGGGCAAAAATCTTCAACAATCACATCGGTGACATCTGGCCCAACAACTCCATCTACAGTGTCAACATCCACTTTTACAACAAATGAAGTGACTTCATCATCAACCGTTCAGCCATCCACAAACACTTTATTTACAAGTGCAAATGTACAAACATCTTCAAGCATGACCAGTGTTTCAGCACAAACTTCTCCTTCAACAACAATTGTTAGCACAAGCCCTAATGCAACTTCTAATGGACCATCATCGGCTTCTGTTACCTCAACAACCGGGCAAAAATCTTCAACAATCACATTGGTGACATCAGGCCCAACAAGTTCTTCTACTGTGCCAACATCCAAATTGACAACACATGAAGTGACTTCATCATCAACCGTTCAGGCATCCACAAACACAGTATTTTCAAGTGCAAATGTACATTCATCTTCAACACCATATGCTACAAGCATGACCAGTCTTTCTCCACAAACATCTCAGTCAACAACAACTATTGTGAGCACAAGCCCTCAGGCCACATCTAATATACCATCTTCATCTTCAGTTACCTCAACAACAGGGCAAACATCTTCAACAATCACATCAGAGACATCTGGCCCAACAACTCCATCTACAGTGTCAACACCCACTTTTACAACAAATGAAGTGACTTCATCATCAACCGTTCAGCCATCCACAAACACTTTATTTACAAGCCCAAATGTACATACATCTTCAAGCCAATATTCTACAGGCATGACCAGTGTTTCATCAAAAAATTCTCCTTCAACAACAACACTTTTGAGCACAAACCCTCATGCAACATCTAATATACCATCTTCATCTACAGTTACCTCAACCACTGGACAAAGATCTTCAACAATCACATCGGTAACATCTGGCCCAACAACTCCATCTACAGTGTTAACATCCACGTTGACCACACATGAAGCGACTTTGTCATCAACCGTTCAGCCATCCTCAAACACATTATTTACAAGTGCAAATGTACAAACATCTTCAAGCATGACCAGTCTTTCTCCACAAACATCTCCGTCAACAACAACTATTGTGAGCACAAGCCCTCATGCCACATCTAATGTACCATCTTCATCTTCAGTTACCTCAACAATAGGGCAAAAATCTTCAACAATCACATTGGTGACATCTGGCCCAACAACTCCATCTACAGTGTCAACATCCACTTTTACAACAAATGAAGTGACTTCATCATCAACCGTTCAGCCATCCACAAACACTTTATTTACAAGTGCAAATGTACAAACATCTTCAAGCATGACCAGTGTTTCAGCACAAACTTCTCCTTCAACAACAATTGTTAGCACAAGCCCTAATGCAACTTCTAATGGACCATCATCGGCTTCTGTTACCTCAACAACCGGGCAAAAATCTTCAACAATCACATTGGTGACATCAGGCCCAACAAGTTCTTCTACTGTGCCAACATCCAAATTGACAACACATGAAGTGACTTCATCATCAACCGTTCAGCCATCCACAAACACAGTATTTTCAAGTGCAAATGTACATTCATCTTCAACACCATATGCTACAAGCATGACCGGTCTTTCTCCACAAACATCTCCGTCAACAACAACTATTGTGAGCACAAGCCCTCAGGCCACATCTAATATACCATCTTCATCTACAGTTACCTCAACCACTGGACAAAGATCTTCAACAATCACATCGGTGACATCTGGCCCAACAACTCCATCTACAGTGTCAACATCCACTTTTACAACAAATGAAGTGACTTCATCATCAACCGTTCAGCCATCCACAAACACTTTATTTACAAGTGCAAATGTACAAACATCTTCAAGCATGACCAGTGTTTCAGCACAAACTTCTCCTTCAACAACAATTGTTAGCACAAGCCCTAATGCAACTTCTAATGGACCATCATCGGCTTCTGTTACCTCAACAACCGGGCAAAAATCTTCAACAATCACATTGGTGACATCAGGCCCAACAAGTTCTTCTACTGTGCCAACATCCAAATTGACAACACATGAAGTGACTTCATCATCAACCGTTCAGCCATCCACAAACACATTATTTTCAAGTGCAAATGTACATTCATCTTCAACACCATATGCTACAAGCATGACCAGTCTTTCTCCACAAACATCTCCGTCAACAACAACTATTGTGAGCACAAGCCCTCAGGCCACATCTGATATACCATCTTCATCTTCAGTTACCTCAACAACAGGGCAAAAATCTTCAACAATCAAATCAGAGACATCTGGCCCAACAACTCCATCTACAGTGTTAACACCCACTTTTACAACAAATGAAGTGACTTCATCATCAACCGTTCAGCCATCCACAAACACTTTATTTACAAGCCCAAATGTACATACATCTTCAAGCCCATATTCTACAAGCATGACCAGTGTTTCATCAAAAACTTCTCCTTCAACAACAACACTTTTGAGCACAAACCCTCATGCAACATCTAATATACCATCTTCATCTACAGTTACCTCAACCACTGGACAAAGATCTTCAACAATCACATCGGTAACATCTGGCCCAACAACTCCATCTACAGTGTCAACATCCACGTTGACCACACATGAAGCGACTTTGTCATCAACCGTTCAGCCATCCTCAAACACATTATTTACAAGTGCAAATGTACAAACATCTTCAAGCATGACCAGTCTTTCTCCACAAACATCTCCGTCAACAACAACTATTGTGAGCACAAGCCCTCATGCCACATCTAATGTACCATCTTCATCTTCAGTTACCTCAACAACAGGGCAAAAATCTTCAACAATCACATCGGTGACATCTGGCCCAACAACTCCATCTACAGTGTCAACATCCACTTTTACAACAAATGAAGTGACTTCATCATCAACCGTTCAGCCATCCACAAACACTTTATTTACAAGTGCAAATGTACAAACATCTTCAAGCATGACCAGTGTTTCAGCACAAACTTCTCCTTCAACAACAATTGTTAGCACAAGCCCTAATGCAACTTCTAATGAACCATCATCGGCTTCTGTTACCTCAACAACCGGGCAAAAATCTTCAACAATCACATTGGTGACATCAGGCCCAACAAGTTCTTCTCCTGTGCCAACATCCAAATTGACAACACATGAAGTGACTTCATCATCAACCGTTCAGCCATCCACAAACACAGTATTTTCAAGTGCAAATGTACATTCATCTTCAACACCATATGCTACAAGCATGACCAGTCTTTCTCCACAAACATCTCCGTCAACAACAACTATTGTGAGCACAAGCCCTCATGCCACATCTAATATACCATCTTCATCTTCAGTTACCGCAACAACAGGGCAAAAATCTTCAACAATCAAATCAGAGACATCTGGCCCAACAACTCCATCTACAGTGTCAACACCCACTTTTACAACAAATGAAGTGACTTCATCATCAACCGTTCAGCCATCCACAAACACTTTATTTACAAGCCCAAATGTACATACATCTTCAAGCCCATATTCTACAAGCATGACCAGTGTTTCATCACAAACTTCTCCTTCAACAACAACACTTTTGAGCACAAACCCTCATGCAACATCTAATATACCATCTTCATCTACAGTTACCTCAACCACTGGACAAAGATCTTCAACAATCACATCGGTAACATCTGGCCCAACAACTCCATCTACAGTGTCAACATCCACGTTGACCACACATGAAGCGACTTTGTCATCAACCGTTCAGCCATCCTCAAACACATTATTTACAAGTGCAAATGTACAAACATCTTCAAGCATGACCAGTCTTTCTCCACAATCATCTCCGTCAACAACAACTATTGTGAGCACAAGCCCTCATGCCACATCTAATGTACCATCTTCATCTTCAGTTACCGCAACAACAGGGCAAAAATCTTCAACAATCACATCGGTGACATCTGGCCCAACAACTCCATCTACAGTGTCAACATCCACTTTTACAACAAATGAAGTGACTTCATCATCAACCGTTCAGCCATCCACAAACACTTTATTTACAAGTGCAAATGTACAAACATCTTCAAGCATGACCAGTGTTTCAGCACAAACTTCTCCTTCAACAACAATTGTTAGCACAAGCCCTAATGCAACTTCTAATGGACCATCATCGGCTTCTGTTACCTCAACAACCGGGCAAAAATCTTCAACAATCACATTGGTGACATCAGGCCCAACAAGTTCTTCTACTGTGCCAACATCCAAATTGACAACACATGAAGTGACTTCATCATCAACCGTTCAGGCATCCACAAACACAGTATTTTCAAGTGCAAATGTACATTCATCTTCAACACCATATGCTACAAGCATGACCAGTCTTTCTCCACAAACATCTCAGTCAACAACAACTATTGTGAGCACAAGCCCTCAGGCCACATCTAATATACCATCTTCATCTTCAGTTACCTCAACAACAGGGCAAACATCTTCAACAATCACATCAGAGACATCTGGCCCAACAACTCCATCTACAGTGTCAACACCCACTTTTACAACAAATGAAGTGACTTCATCATCAACCGTTCAGCCATCCACAAACACTTTATTTACAAGCCCAAATGTACATACATCTTCAAGCCAATATTCTACAGGCATGACCAGTGTTTCATCAAAAAATTCTCCTTCAACAACAACACTTTTGAGCACAAACCCTCATGCAACATCTAATATACCATCTTCATCTACAGTTACCTCAACCACTGGACAAAGATCTTCAACAATCACATCGGTAACATCTGGCCCAACAACTCCATCTACAGTGTCAACATCAACGTTGACCACACATGAAGCGACTTTATCATCAACCGTTCAGCCATCCTCAAACACATTATTTACAAGTGCAAATGTACAAACATCTTCAAGCATGACCAGTCTTTCTCCACAAACATCTCCGTCAACAACAACTATTGTGAGCACAAGCCCTCATGCCACATCTAATGTACCATCTTCATCTTCAGTTACCTCAACAATAGGGCAAAAATCTTCAACAATCACATTGGTGACATCTGGCCCAACAACTCCATCTACAGTGTCAACATCCACTTTTACAACAAATGAAGTGACTTCATCATCAACCGTTCAGCCATCCACAAACACTTTATTTACAAGTGCAAATGTACAAACATCTTCAAGCATGACCAGTGTTTCAGCACAAACTTCTCCTTCAACAACAATTGTTAGCACAAGCCCTAATGCAACTTCTAATGGACCATCATCGGCTTCTGTTACCTCAACAACCGGGCAAAAATCTTCAACAATCACATTGGTGACATCAGGCCCAACAAGTTCTTCTACTGTGCCAACATCCAAATTGACAACACATGAAGTGACTTCATCATCAACCGTTCAGCCATCCACAAACACATTATTTTCAAGTGCAAATGTACATTCATCTTCAACACCATATGCTACAAGCATGACCAGTCTTTCTCCACAAACATCTCCGTCAACAACAACTATTGTGAGCACAAGCCCTCAGGCCACATCTGATATACCATCTTCATCTTCAGTTACCTCAACAACAGGGCAAAAATCTTCAACAATCAAATCAGAGACATCTGGCCCAACAACTCCATCTACAGTGTTAACACCCACTTTTACAACAAATGAAGTGACTTCATCATCAACCGTTCAGCCATCCACAAACACTTTATTTACAAGCCCAAATGTACATACATCTTCAAGCCCATATTCTACAAGCATGACCAGTGTTTCATCAAAAACTTCTCCTTCAACAACAACACTTTTGAGCACAAACCCTCATGCAACATCTAATATACCATCTTCATCTACAGTTACCTCAACCACTGGACAAAGATCTTCAACAATCACATCGGTAACATCTGGCCCAACAACTCCATCTACAGTGTCAACATCCACGTTGACCACACATGAAGCGACTTTGTCATCAACCGTTCAGCCATCCTCAAACACATTATTTACAAGTGCAAATGTACAAACATCTTCAAGCATGACCAGTCTTTCTCCACAAACATCTCCGTCAACAACAACTATTGTGAGCACAAGCCCTCATGCCACATCTAATGTACCATCTTCATCTTCAGTTACCTCAACAACAGGGCAAAAATCTTCAACAATCACATCGGTGACATCTGGCCCAACAACTCCATCTACAGTGTCAACATCCACTTTTACAACAAATGAAGTGACTTCATCATCAACCGTTCAGCCATCCACAAACACTTTATTTACAAGTGCAAATGTACAAACATCTTCAAGCATGACCAGTGTTTCAGCACAAACTTCTCCTTCAACAACAATTGTTAGCACAAGCCCTAATGCAACTTCTAATGAACCATCATCGGCTTCTGTTACCTCAACAACCGGGCAAAAATCTTCAACAATCACATTGGTGACATCAGGCCCAACAAGTTCTTCTCCTGTGCCAACATCCAAATTGACAACACATGAAGTGACTTCATCATCAACCGTTCAGCCATCCACAAACACAGTATTTTCAAGTGCAAATGTACATTCATCTTCAACACCATATGCTACAAGCATGACCAGTCTTTCTCCACAAACATCTCCGTCAACAACAACTATTGTGAGCACAAGCCCTCATGCCACATCTAATATACCATCTTCATCTTCAGTTACCGCAACAACAGGGCAAAAATCTTCAACAATCAAATCAGAGACATCTGGCCCAACAACTCCATCTACAGTGTCAACACCCACTTTTACAACAAATGAAGTGACTTCATCATCAACCGTTCAGCCATCCACAAACACTTTATTTACAAGCCCAAATGTACATACATCTTCAAGCCCATATTCTACAAGCATGACCAGTGTTTCATCACAAACTTCTCCTTCAACAACAACACTTTTGAGCACAAACCCTCATGCAACATCTAATATACCATCTTCATCTACAGTTACCTCAACCACTGGACAAAGATCTTCAACAATCACATCGGTAACATCTGGCCCAACAACTCCATCTACAGTGTCAACATCCACGTTGACCACACATGAAGCGACTTTGTCATCAACCGTTCAGCCATCCACAAACACTTTATTTACAAGTGCAAATGTACAAACATCTTCAAGCATGACCAGTGTTTCAGCACAAACTTCTCCTTCAACAACAATTGTTAGCACAAGCCCTAATGCAACTTCTAATGGACCATCATCGGCTTCTGTTACCTCAACAACCGGGCAAAAATCTTCAACAATCACATTGGTGACATCAGGCCCAACAAGTTCTTCTACTGTGCCAACATCCAAATTGACAACACATGAAGTGACTTCATCATCAACCGTTCAGGCATCCACAAACACAGTATTTTCAAGTGCAAATGTACATTCATCTTCAACACCATATGCTACAAGCATGACCAGTCTTTCTCCACAAACATCTCAGTCAACAACAACTATTGTGAGCACAAGCCCTCAGGCCACATCTAATATACCATCTTCATCTTCAGTTACCTCAACAACAGGGCAAACATCTTCAACAATCACATCAGAGACATCTGGCCCAACAACTCCATCTACAGTGTCAACACCCACTTTTACAACAAATGAAGTGACTTCATCATCAACCGTTCAGCCATCCACAAACACTTTATTTACAAGCCCAAATGTACATACATCTTCAAGCCAATATTCTACAGGCATGACCAGTGTTTCATCAAAAAATTCTCCTTCAACAACAACACTTTTGAGCACAAACCCTCATGCAACATCTAATATACCATCTTCATCTACAGTTACCTCAACCACTGGACAAAGATCTTCAACAATCACATCGGTAACATCTGGCCCAACAACTCCATCTACAGTGTCAACATCAACGTTGACCACACATGAAGCGACTTTATCATCAACCGTTCAGCCATCCTCAAACACATTATTTACAAGTGCAAATGTACAAACATCTTCAAGCATGACCAGTCTTTCTCCACAAACATCTCCGTCAACAACAACTATTGTGAGCACAAGCCCTCATGCCACATCTAATGTACCATCTTCATCTTCAGTTACCTCAACAATAGGGCAAAAATCTTCAACAATCACATTGGTGACATCTGGCCCAACAACTCCATCTACAGTGTCAACATCCACTTTTACAACAAATGAAGTGACTTCATCATCAACCGTTCAGCCATCCACAAACACTTTATTTACAAGTGCAAATGTACAAACATCTTCAAGCATGACCAGTGTTTCAGCACAAACTTCTCCTTCAACAACAATTGTTAGCACAAGCCCTAATGCAACTTCTAATGGACCATCATCGGCTTCTGTTACCTCAACAACCGGGCAAAAATCTTCAACAATCACATTGGTGACATCAGGCCCAACAAGTTCTTCTACTGTGCCAACATCCAAATTGACAACACATGAAGTGACTTCATCATCAACCGTTCAGCCATCCACAAACACAGTATTTTCAAGTGCAAATGTACATTCATCTTCAACACCATATGCTACAAGCATGACCGGTCTTTCTCCACAAACATCTCCGTCAACAACAACTATTGTGAGCACAAGCCCTCAGGCCACATCTAATATACCATCTTCATCTACAGTTACCTCAACCACTGGACAAAGATCTTCAACAATCACATCGGTGACATCTGGCCCAACAACTCCATCTACAGTGTCAACATCCACTTTTACAACAAATGAAGTGACTTCATCATCAACCGTTCAGCCATCCACAAACACTTTATTTACAAGTGCAAATGTACAAACATCTTCAAGCATGACCAGTGTTTCAGCACAAACTTCTCCTTCAACAACAATTGTTAGCACAAGCCCTAATGCAACTTCTAATGGACCATCATCGGCTTCTGTTACCTCAACAACCGGGCAAAAATCTTCAACAATCACATTGGTGACATCAGGCCCAACAAGTTCTTCTACTGTGCCAACATCCAAATTGACAACAGATGAAGTGACTTCATCATCAACCGTTCAGCCATCCACAAACACATTATTTTCAAGTGAAAATGTACATTCATCTTCAACACCATATGCTACAAGCATGACCAGTCTTTCTCCACAGACATCTCCGTCAACAACAACTATTGTGAGCACAAGCCCTCATGCCACATCTAATATACCATCTTCATCTTCAGTTACCGCAACAACAGGGCAAAAATCTTCAACAATCACATCAGAGACATCTGGCCCAACAACTCCATCTACAGTGTCAACACCCACTTTTACAACAAATGAAGTGACTTCATCATCAATCGTTCAGCCATCCACAAACACTTTATTTACAAGCCCAAATGTACATACATCTTCAAGCCCATATTCTACAAGCATGACCAGTGTTTCATCACAAACTTCTCCTTCAACAACAAAACTTTTGAGCACAAACCCTCATGCAACATCTAATATACCATCTTCATCTACAGTTACCTCAACAACTGGACAAAGATCTTCAACAATCACATCGGTAACATCTGGCCCAACAACTCCATCTACAGTGTCAACATCCACGTTGACCACACATGAAGAGACTTTGTCATCAACCGTTCAGCCATCCTCAAACACATTATTTACAAGTGCAAATGTACAAACATCTTCAACACCATATGCTACAAGCATGACCAGTCTTTCTCCACAAACATCTCCGTCAACAACAACTATTGTGAGCACAAGCCCTCATGCCACATCTAATATACCATCTTCATCTACAGTTACCTCAACAACTGGGCAAAAATCTTCAACAATCACACGGGAGACATCCGGCGCAACAACTCCATCTACAGTGTCAACATCCACTTTTACAACAGATGAAGTGACTTCATCATCAACCGTTCAGCCATCCACAAACACTTTATTTACAAGCCCAAATGTACATACATCTTCAAGCCCATATTTTACAAGCATGACCAGTGTTTCATCACAAACTTCTCCTTCAACAACAACTATTGTGAGCACAAGCCCTCATGCCACATCTAATATACCATCTTCATCTACAATTACCTCAACAACTGGACAAAGATCTTCAACAATCACATCGGTAACATATGGCCCAACAACTCCATCTACAGTGTCAACATCCACGTTGACCACACATGAAGCGACTTTGTCATCAACCGTTCAGCCATCCTCAAACACATTATTTACAAGTGCAAATGTACAAACATCTTCAAGCATGACCAGTCTTTCTCCACAAACATCTCCGTCAACAACAACTATTGTGAGCACAAGCCCTCATGCCACATCTAATGTACCATCTTCATCTTCAGTTACCTCAACAACAGGGCAAAAATCTTCAACAATCACATCGGTGACATCTGGCCCAACAACTCCATCTACAGTGTCAACATCCACTTTTACAACAAATGAAGTGACTTCATCATCAACCGTTCAGCCATCCACAAACACTTTATTTACAAGTGCAAATGTACAAACATCTTCAAGCATGACCAGTGTTTCAGCACAAACTTCTCCTTCAACAACAATTGTTAGCACAAGCCCTAATGCAACTTCTAATGGACCATCATCGACTTCTGTTACCTCAACAACCGGTCAAAAATCTTCAACATTCACATTGGTGACAGCAGGCCCAACAAGTTCTTCTACTGTGCCAACATCCAAATTGACAACACATGAAGTGACTTACTCATCGACCGTTCAGCCATCCACAAACACAGTATTTTCAAGTGCAAATGTACATTCATCTTCAACACCATATGCTACAAGCATGACCAGTCTTTCTCCACAAACATCTCCGTCAACAACAACTATTGTGAGCACAAGCCCTCATGCCACATCTAATATACCATCTTCATCTTCAGTTACCGCAACAACAGGGCAAAAATCTTCAACAATCACATCAGAGACATCTGGCCCAACAACTCCATCTACAGTGTCAACACCCACTTTTACAACAAATGAAGTGACTTCATCATCAACCGTTCAGCCATCCACAAACACTTTATTTACAAGCCCAAATGTACATACATCTTCAAGCCCATATTCTACAAGCATGACCAGTGTTTCATCACAAACTTCTCCTTCAACAGCAAAACTTTTGAGCACAAACCCTCATGCAACATCTAATATACCATCTTCATCTACAGTTACCTCAACAACTGGACAAAGATCTTCAACAATCACATCGGTAACATCTGGCCCAACAACTCCATCTACAGTGTCAACATCCACGTTGACCACACATGAAGCGACTTTGTCATCAACCGTTCAGCCATCCTCAAACACATTATTTACAAGTGCAAATGTACAAACATCTTCAAGCATGACCAGTCTTTCTCCACAAACATCTCCGTCAACAACAACTATTGTGAGCACAAGCCCTCATGCCACATCTAATGTACCATCTTCATCTTCAGTTACCTCAACAACAGGGCAAAAATCTTCAACAATCACATCGGTGACATCTGGCCCAACAACTCCATCTACAGTGTCAACATCCACTTTTACAACAAATGAAGTGACTTCATCATCAACCGTTCAGCCATCCACAAACACTTTATTTACAAGTGCAAATGTACAAACATCTTCAAGCATGACCAGTGTTTCAGCACAAACTTCTCCTTCAACAACAATTGTTAGCACAAGCCCTAATGCAACTTCTAATGGACCATCATCGGCTTCTGTTACCTCAACAACCGGGCAAAAATCTTCAACAATCACATTGGTGACATCAGGCCCAACAAGTTCTTCTACTGTGCAAACATCCAAATTGACAACACATGAAGTGACTTACTCATCGACCGTTCAGCCATCCACAAACACAGTATTTTCAAGTGCAAATGTACATTCATCTTCAACACCATATGCTACAAGCATGACCAGTCTTTCTCCACAAACATCTCCGTCAACAACAACTATTGTGAGCACAAGCCCTAAGGCCACATCTAATATACCATCTTCATCATCAGTTACCGCAACAACAGGGCAAAAATCTTCAACAATCACATCAGAGACATCTGGCCCAACAACTCCATCTACAGTGTCAACACCCACTTTTACAACAAATGAAGTGACTTCATCATCAACCGTTCAGCCATCCACAAACCCTTTATTTACAAGCCCAAATGTACATACATCTTCAAGCCAATATTCTACAAGCATGACCAGTGTTTCATCAAAAACTTCTCCTTCAACAACAACACTTTTGAGCACAAACCCTCATGCAACATCTAATATACCATCTTCATCTACAGTTACCTCAATCACTGGACAAAGATCTTCAACAATCACATCAGTAACATCTGGCCCAACAACTCCATCTACAGTGTCAACATCCACGTTGACCACACATGAAGCGACTTTGTCATCAACCGTTCAGCCATCCTCAAACACATTATTTACAAGTGCAAATGTACAAACATCTTCAAGCATGACCAGTCTTTCTCCACAAACATCTCCGTCAACAACAACTATTGTGAGCACAAGCCCTCATGCCACATCTAATGTACCATCTTCATCTTCAGTTACCTCAACAACAGGGCAAAAATCTTCAACAATCACATCGGTGACATCTGGCCCAACAACTCCATCTACAGTGTCAACATCCACTTTTACAACACATGAAGTGACTTCATCATCAACCGTTCAGCCATCCACAAACACATTATTTTCAAGTGAAAATGTACATTCATCTTCAACACCATATGCTACAAGCATGACCAGTCTTTCTCCACAGACATCTCCGTCAACAACAACTATTGTGAGCACAAGCCCTCATGCCACATCTAATATACCATCTTCATCTTCAGTTACCGCAACAACAGGGCAAAAATCTTCAACAATCACATCAGAGACATCTGGCCCAACAACTCCATCTACAGTGTCAACACCCACTTTTACAACAAATGAAGTGACTTCATCATCAATCGTTCAGCCATCCACAAACACTTTATTTACAAGCCCAAATGTACATACATCTTCAAGCCCATATTCTACAAGCATGACCAGTGTTTCATCACAAACTTCTCCTTCAACAACAAAACTTTTGAGCACAAACCCTCATGCAACATCTAATATACCATCTTCATCTACAGTTACCTCAACAACTGGACAAAGATCTTCAACAATCACATCGGTAACATCTGGCCCAACAACTCCATCTACAGTGTCAACATCCACGTTGACCACACATGAAGCGACTTTGTCATCAACCGTTCAGCCATCCTCAAACACATTATTTACAAGTGCAAATGTACAAACATCTTCAACACCATATGCTACAAGCATGACCAGTCTTTCTCCACAAACATCTCCGTCAACAACAACTATTGTGAGCACAAGCCCTCATGCCACATCTAATATACCATCTTCATCTACAGTTACCTCAACAACTGGGCAAAAATCTTCAACAATCACACGGGAGACATCCGGCGCAACAACTCCATCTACAGTGTCAACATCCACTTTTACAACAGATGAAGTGACTTCATCATCAACCGTTCAGCCATCCACAAACACTTTATTTACAAGCCCAAATGTACATACATCTTCAAGCCCATATTTTACAAGCATGACCAGTGTTTCATCACAAACTTCTCCTTCAACAACAACTATTGTGAGCACAAGCCCTCATGCCACATCTAATATACCATCTTCATCTACAATTACCTCAACAACTGGACAAAGATCTTCAACAATCACATCGGTAACATATGGCCCAACAACTCCATCTACAGTGTCAACATCCACGTTGACCACACATGAAGCGACTTTGTCATCAACCGTTCAGCCATCCTCAAACACATTATTTACAAGTGCAAATGTACAAACATCTTCAAGCATGACCAGTCTTTCTCCACAAACATCTCCGTCAACAACAACTATTGTGAGCACAAGCCCTCATGCCACATCTAATGTACCATCTTCATCTTCAGTTACCTCAACAACAGGGCAAAAATCTTCAACAATCACATCGGTGACATCTGGCCCAACAACTCCATCTACAGTGTCAACATCCACTTTTACAACAAATGAAGTGACTTCATCATCAACCGTTCAGCCATCCACAAACACTTTATTTACAAGTGCAAATGTACAAACATCTTCAAGCATGACCAGTGTTTCAGCACAAACTTCTCCTTCAACAACAATTGTTAGCACAAGCCCTAATGCAACTTCTAATGGACCATCATCGACTTCTGTTACCTCAACAACCGGTCAAAAATCTTCAACATTCACATTGGTGACAGCAGGCCCAACAAGTTCTTCTACTGTGCCAACATCCAAATTGACAACACATGAAGTGACTTACTCATCGACCGTTCAGCCATCCACAAACACAGTATTTTCAAGTGCAAATGTACATTCATCTTCAACACCATATGCTACAAGCATGACCAGTCTTTCTCCACAAACATCTCCGTCAACAACAACTATTGTGAGCACAAGCCCTCATGCCACATCTAATATACCATCTTCATCTTCAGTTACCGCAACAACAGGGCAAAAATCTTCAACAATCACATCAGAGACATCTGGCCCAACAACTCCATCTACAGTGTCAACACCCACTTTTACAACAAATGAAGTGACTTCATCATCAACCGTTCAGCCATCCACAAACACTTTATTTACAAGCCCAAATGTACATACATCTTCAAGCCCATATTCTACAAGCATGACCAGTGTTTCATCACAAACTTCTCCTTCAACAGCAAAACTTTTGAGCACAAACCCTCATGCAACATCTAATATACCATCTTCATCTACAGTTACCTCAACAACTGGACAAAGATCTTCAACAATCACATCGGTAACATCTGGCCCAACAACTCCATCTACAGTGTCAACATCCACGTTGACCACACATGAAGCGACTTTGTCATCAACCGTTCAGCCATCCTCAAACACATTATTTACAAGTGCAAATGTACAAACATCTTCAAGCATGACCAGTCTTTCTCCACAAACATCTCCGTCAACAACAACTATTGTGAGCACAAGCCCTCATGCCACATCTAATGTACCATCTTCATCTTCAGTTACCTCAACAACAGGGCAAAAATCTTCAACAATCACATCGGTGACATCTGGCCCAACAACTCCATCTACAGTGTCAACATCCACTTTTACAACAAATGAAGTGACTTCATCATCAACCGTTCAGCCATCCACAAACACTTTATTTACAAGTGCAAATGTACAAACATCTTCAAGCATGACCAGTGTTTCAGCACAAACTTCTCCTTCAACAACAATTGTTAGCACAAGCCCTAATGCAACTTCTAATGGACCATCATCGGCTTCTGTTACCTCAACAACCGGGCAAAAATCTTCAACAATCACATTGGTGACATCAGGCCCAACAAGTTCTTCTACTGTGCCAACATCCAAATTGACAACACATGAAGTGACTTACTCATCGACCGTTCAGCCATCCACAAACACAGTATTTTCAAGTGCAAATGTACATTCATCTTCAACACCATATGCTACAAGCATGACCAGTCTTTCTCCACAAACATCTCCGTCAACAACAACTATTGTGAGCACAAGCCCTAAGGCCACATCTAATATACCATCTTCATCATCAGTTACCGCAACAACAGGGCAAAAATCTTCAACAATCACATCAGAGACATCTGGCCCAACAACTCCATCTACAGTGTCAACACCCACTTTTACAACAAATGAAGTGACTTCATCATCAACCGTTCAGCCATCCACAAACCCTTTATTTACAAGCCCAAATGTACATACATCTTCAAGCCAATATTCTACAAGCATGACCAGTGTTTCATCAAAAACTTCTCCTTCAACAACAACACTTTTGAGCACAAACCCTCATGCAACATCTAATATACCATCTTCATCTACAGTTACCTCAATCACTGGACAAAGATCTTCAACAATCACATCAGTAACATCTGGCCCAACAACTCCATCTACAGTGTCAACATCCACGTTGACCACACATGAAGCGACTTTGTCATCAACCGTTCAGCCATCCTCAAACACATTATTTACAAGTGCAAATGTACAAACATCTTCAAGCATGACCAGTCTTTCTCCACAAACATCTCCGTCAACAACAACTATTGTGAGCACAAGCCCTCATGCCACATCTAATGTACCATCTTCATCTTCAGTTACCTCAACAACAGGGCAAAAATCTTCAACAATCACATCGGTGACATCTGGCTCAACAACTCCATCTACAGTGTCAACATCCACTTTTACAACAAATGAAGTGACTTCATCATCAACCGTTCAGCCATCCACAAACACTTTATTTACAAGTGCAAATGTACAAACATCTTCAAGCATGACCAGTGTTTCAGCACAAACTTCTCCTTCAACAACAATTGTTAGCACAAGCCCTAATGCAACTTCTAATGGACCATCATCGGCTTCTGTTACCTCAACAACCGGGCAAAAATCTTCAACAATCACATTGGTGACATCAGGCCCAACAAGTTCTTCTCCTGTGCCAACATCCAAATTGACAACACATGAAGTGACTTCATCATCAACCGTTCAGCCATCCACAAACACAGTATTTTCAAGTGCAAATGTACATTCATCTTCAACACCATATGCTACAAGCATGACCAGTCTTTCTCCACAAACATCTCCGTCAACAACAACTATTGTGAGCACAAGCCCTCATGCCACATCTAATATACCATCTTCATCTTCAGTTACCGCAACAACAGGGCAAAAATCTTCAACAATCACATCAGAGACATCTGGCCCAACAACTCCATCTACAGTGTCAACACCCACTTTTACAACAAATGAAGTGACTTCATCATCAACCGTTCAGCCATCCACAAACACTTTATTTACAAGCCCAAATGTACATACATCTTCAAGCCCATATTCTACAAGCATGACCAGTGTTTCATCACAAACTTCTCCTTCAACAACAAAACTTTTGAGCGCAAACCCTCATGCAACATCTAATATACCATCTTCATCTACAGTTACCTCAACAACTGGACAAAGATCTTCAACAATCACATCGGTAACATCTGGCCCAACAACTCCATCTACAGTGTCAACATCCACGGTGACCACACATGAAGCGACTTTTTCATCAACCGTTCAGCCATCCTCAAACACATTATTTACAAGTGCAAATGTACAAACATCTTCAAGCATGACCAGTCTTTCTCCACAAACATCTCCGTCAACAACAACTATTGTGAGCACAAGCCCTCATGCCACATCTAATGTACCATCTTCATCTTCAGTTACCTCAAATATAGGGCAAAAATCTTCAACAATCACATTGGTGACATCTGGCCCAACAACTCCATCTACAGTGTCAACATCCACTTTTACAACAAATGAAGTGACTTCATCATCAACCGTTCAGCCATCCACAAACACTTTATTTACAAGTGCAAATGTACAAACATCTTCAAGCATGACCAGTGTTTCAGCACAAACTTCTCCTTCAACAACAATTGTTAGCACAAGCCCTAATGCAACTTCTAATGTACCATCATCGGCTTCTGTTACCTCAACAACCGGGCAAAAATCTTCAACAATCACATTGGTGACATCAGGCCCAACAAGTTCTTCTACTGTGCCAACATCCAAATTGACAACACATGAAGTGACTTCATCATCAACCGTTCAGCCATCCACAAACACAGTATTTTCAAGTGCAAATGTACATTCATCTTCAACACCATATGCTACAAGCATGACCGGTCTTTCTCCACAAACATCTCCGTCAACAACAACTATTGTGAGCACAAGCCCTCAGGCCACATCTAATATACCATCTTCATCTACAGTTACCTCAACCACTGGACAAAGATCTTCAACAATCACATCGGTGACATCTGGCCCAACAACTCCATCTACAGTGTCAACATCCACTTTTACAACAAATGAAGTGACTTCATCATCAACCGTTCAGCCATCCACAAACACTTTATTTACAAGTGCAAATGTACAAACATCTTCAAGCATGACCAGTGTTTCAGCACAAACTTCTCCTTCAACAACAATTGTTAGCACAAGCCCTAATGCAACTTCTAATGGACCATCATCGGCTTCTGTTACCTCAACAACCGGGCAAAAATCTTCAACAATCACATTGGTGACATCAGGCCCAACAAGTTCTTCTACTGTGCCAACATCCAAATTGACAACACATGAAGTGACTTCATCATCAACCGTTCAGCCATCCACAAACACATTATTTTCAAGTGAAAATGTACATTCATCTTCAACACCATATGCTACAAGCATGACCAGTCTTTCTCCACAGACATCTCCGTCAACAACAACTATTGTGAGCACAAGCCCTCATGCCACATCTAATATACCATCTTCATCTTCAGTTACCGCAACAACAGGGCAAAAATCTTCAACAATCACATCAGAGACATCTGGCCCAACAACTCCATCTACAGTGTCAACACCCACTTTTACAACAAATGAAGTGACTTCATCATCAATCGTTCAGCCATCCACAAACACTTTATTTACAAGCCCAAATGTACATACATCTTCAAGCCCATATTCTACAAGCATGACCAGTGTTTCATCACAAACTTCTCCTTCAACAACAAAACTTTTGAGCACAAACCCTCATGCAACATCTAATATACCATCTTCATCTACAGTTACCTCAACAACTGGACAAAGATCTTCAACAATCACATCGGTAACATCTGGCCCAACAACTCCATCTACAGTGTCAACATCCACGTTGACCACACATGAAGCGACTTTGTCATCAACCGTTCAGCCATCCTCAAACACATTATTTACAAGTGCAAATGTACAAACATCTTCAACACCATATGCTACATGCATGACCAGTCTTTCTCCACAAACATCTCCGTCAACAACAACTATTGTGAGCACAAGCCCTCATGCCACATCTAATATACCATCTTCATCTACAGTTACCTCAACAACTGGGCAAAAATCTTCAACAATCACACGGGAGACATCCGGCGCAACAACTCCATCTACAGTGTCAACATCCACTTTTACAACAGATGAAGTGACTTCATCATCAACCGTTCAGCCATCCACAAACACTTTATTTACAAGCCCAAATGTACATACATCTTCAAGCCCATATTTTACAAGCATGACCAGTGTTTCATCACAAACTTCTCCTTCAACAACAACTATTGTGAGCACAAGCCCTCATGCCACATCTAATATACCATCTTTATCTACAGTTACCTCAACAACTGGACAAAGATCTTCAACAATCACATCGGTAACATATGGCCCAACAACTCCATCTACAGTGTCAACATCCACGTTGACCACACATGAAGCGACTTTGTCATCAACCGTTCAGCCATCCTCAAACACATTATTTACAAGTGCAAATGTACAAACATCTTCAAGCATGACCAGTCTTTCTCCACAAACATCTCCGTCAACAACAACTATTGTGAGCACAAGCCCTCATGCCACATCTAATGTACCATCTTCATCTTCAGTTACCTCAACAACAGGGCAAAAATCTTCAACAATCACATCGGTGACATCTGGCCCAACAACTCCATCTACAGTGTCAACATCCACTTTTACAACAAATGAAGTGACTTCATCATCAACCGTTCAGCCATCCACAAACACTTTATTTACAAGTGCAAATGTACAAACATCTTCAAGCATGACCAGTGTTTCAGCACAAACTTCTCCTTCAACAACAATTGTTAGCACAAGCCCTAATGCAACTTCTAATGGACCATCATCGGCTTCTGTTACCTCAACAACCGGGCAAAAATCTTCAACAATCACATTGGTGACATCAGGCCCAACAAGTTCTTCTACTGTGCCAACATCCAAATTGACAACACATGAAGTGACTTACTCATCGACCGTTCAGCCATCCACAAACACAGTATTTTCAAGTGCAAATGTACATTCATCTTCAACACCATATGCTACAAGCATGACCAGTCTTTCTCCACAAACATCTCCGTCAACAACAACTATTGTGAGCACAAGCCCTAAGGCCACATCTAATATACCATCTTCATCATCAGTTACCGCAACAACAGGGCAAAAATCTTCAACAATCACATCAGAGACATCTGGCCCAACAACTCCATCTACAGTGTCAACACCCACTTTTACAACAAATGAAGTGACTTCATCATCAACCGTTCAGCCATCCACAAACCCTTTATTTACAAGCCCAAATGTACATACATCTTCAAGCCAATATTCTACAAGCATGACCAGTGTTTCATCAAAAACTTCTCCTTCAACAACAACACTTTTGAGCACAAACCCTCATGCAACATCTAATATACCATCTTCATCTACAGTTACCTCAATCACTGGACAAAGATCTTCAACAATCACATCAGTAACATCTGGCCCAACAACTCCATCTACAGTGTCAACATCCACGTTGACCACACATGAAGCGACTTTGTCATCAACCGTTCAGCCATCCTCAAACACATTATTTACAAGTGCAAATGTACAAACATCTTCAAGCATGACCAGTCTTTCTCCACAAACATCTCCGTCAACAACAACTATTGTGAGCACAAGCCCTCATGCCACATCTAATGTACCATCTTCATCTTCAGTTACCTCAACAACAGGGCAAAAATCTTCAACAATCACATCGGTGACATCTGGCTCAACAACTCCATCTACAGTGTCAACATCCACTTTTACAACAAATGAAGTGACTTCATCATCAACCGTTCAGCCATCCACAAACACTTTATTTACAAGTGCAAATGTACAAACATCTTCAAGCATGACCAGTGTTTCAGCACAAACTTCTCCTTCAACAACAATTGTTAGCACAAGCCCTAATGCAACTTCTAATGGACCATCATCGGCTTCTGTTACCTCAACAACCGGGCAAAAATCTTCAACAATCACATTGGTGACATCAGGCCCAACAAGTTCTTCTCCTGTGCCAACATCCAAATTGACAACACATGAAGTGACTTCATCATCAACCGTTCAGCCATCCACAAACACAGTATTTTCAAGTGCAAATGTACATTCATCTTCAACACCATATGCTACAAGCATGACCAGTCTTTCTCCACAAACATCTCCGTCAACAACAACTATTGTGAGCACAAGCCCTCATGCCACATCTAATATACCATCTTCATCTTCAGTTACCGCAACAACAGGGCAAAAATCTTCAACAATCACATCAGAGACATCTGGCCCAACAACTCCATCTACAGTGTCAACACCCACTTTTACAACAAATGAAGTGACTTCATCATCAACCGTTCAGCCATCCACAAACACTTTATTTACAAGCCCAAATGTACATACATCTTCAAGCCCATATTCTACAAGCATGACCAGTGTTTCATCACAAACTTCTCCTTCAACAACAAAACTTTTGAGCGCAAACCCTCATGCAACATCTAATATACCATCTTCATCTACAGTTACCTCAACAACTGGACAAAGATCTTCAACAATCACATCGGTAACATCTGGCCCAACAACTCCATCTACAGTGTCAACATCCACGGTGACCACACATGAAGCGACTTTTTCATCAACCGTTCAGCCATCCTCAAACACATTATTTACAAGTGCAAATGTACAAACATCTTCAAGCATGACCAGTCTTTCTCCACAAACATCTCCGTCAACAACAACTATTGTGAGCACAAGCCCTCATGCCACATCTAATGTACCATCTTCATCTTCAGTTACCTCAAATATAGGGCAAAAATCTTCAACAATCACATTGGTGACATCTGGCCCAACAACTCCATCTACAGTGTCAACATCCACTTTTACAACAAATGAAGTGACTTCATCATCAACCGTTCAGCCATCCACAAACACTTTATTTACAAGTGCAAATGTACAAACATCTTCAAGCATGACCAGTGTTTCAGCACAAACTTCTCCTTCAACAACAATTGTTAGCACAAGCCCTAATGCAACTTCTAATGTACCATCATCGGCTTCTGTTACCTCAACAACCGGGCAAAAATCTTCAACAATCACATTGGTGACATCAGGCCCAACAAGTTCTTCTACTGTGCCAACATCCAAATTGACAACACATGAAGTGACTTCATCATCAACCGTTCAGCCATCCACAAACACAGTATTTTCAAGTGCAAATGTACATTCATCTTCAACACCATATGCTACAAGCATGACCGGTCTTTCTCCACAAACATCTCCGTCAACAACAACTATTGTGAGCACAAGCCCTCAGGCCACATCTAATATACCATCTTCATCTACAGTTACCTCAACCACTGGACAAAGATCTTCAACAATCACATCGGTGACATCTGGCCCAACAACTCCATCTACAGTGTCAACATCCACTTTTACAACAAATGAAGTGACTTCATCATCAACCGTTCAGCCATCCACAAACACTTTATTTACAAGTGCAAATGTACAAACATCTTCAAGCATGACCAGTGTTTCAGCACAAACTTCTCCTTCAACAACAATTGTTAGCACAAGCCCTAATGCAACTTCTAATGGACCATCATCGGCTTCTGTTACCTCAACAACCGGGCAAAAATCTTCAACAATCACATTGGTGACATCAGGCCCAACAAGTTCTTCTACTGTGCCAACATCCAAATTGACAACACATGAAGTGACTTCATCATCAACCGTTCAGCCATCCACAAACACATTATTTTCAAGTGAAAATGTACATTCATCTTCAACACCATATGCTACAAGCATGACCAGTCTTTCTCCACAGACATCTCCGTCAACAACAACTATTGTGAGCACAAGCCCTCATGCCACATCTAATATACCATCTTCATCTTCAGTTACCGCAACAACAGGGCAAAAATCTTCAACAATCACATCAGAGACATCTGGCCCAACAACTCCATCTACAGTGTCAACACCCACTTTTACAACAAATGAAGTGACTTCATCATCAATCGTTCAGCCATCCACAAACACTTTATTTACAAGCCCAAATGTACATACATCTTCAAGCCCATATTCTACAAGCATGACCAGTGTTTCATCACAAACTTCTCCTTCAACAACAAAACTTTTGAGCACAAACCCTCATGCAACATCTAATATACCATCTTCATCTACAGTTACCTCAACAACTGGACAAAGATCTTCAACAATCACATCGGTAACATCTGGCCCAACAACTCCATCTACAGTGTCAACATCCACGTTGACCACACATGAAGCGACTTTGTCATCAACCGTTCAGCCATCCTCAAACACATTATTTACAAGTGCAAATGTACAAACATCTTCAAGCATGACCAGTCTTTCTCCACAAACATCTCCGTTAACAACAACTATTGTGAGCACAAGCCCTCATGCCACATCTAATGTACCATCTTCATCTTCAGTTACCTCAACAACAGGGCAAAAATCTTCAACAATCACATCGGTGACATCTGGCCCAACAACTCCATCTACAGTGTCAACATCCACTTTTACAACAAATGAAGTGACTTCATCATCAACCGTTCAGCCATCCACAAACACTTTATTTACAAGTGCAAATGTACAAACATCTTCAAGCATGACCAGTGTTTCAGCACAAACTTCTCCTTCAACAACAATTGTTAGCACAAGCCCTAATGCAACTTCTAATGGACCATCATCGGCTTCTGTTACCTCAACAACCGGGCAAAAATCTTCAACAATCACATTGGTGACATCAGGCCCAACAAGTTCTTCTCCTGTGCCAACATCCAAATTGACAACACATGAAGTGACTTCATCATCAACCGTTCAGCCATCCACAAACACAGTATTTTCAAGTGCAAATGTACATTCATCTTCAACACCATATGCTACAAGCATGACCAGTCTTTCTCCACAAACATTTCCGTCAACAACAACTATTGTGAGCACAAGCCCTCATGCCACATCTAATATACCATCTTCATCTTCAGTTACCGCAACAACAGGGCAAAAATCTTCAACAATCACATCAGAGACATCTGGCCCAACAACTCCATCTACAGTGTCAACACCCACTTATACAACAAATGAAGTGACTTCATCATCAACCGTTCAGCCATCCACAAACACTTTATTTACAAGCCCAAATGTACATACATCTTCAAGCCCATATTCTACAAGCATGACCAGTGTTTCATCACAAACTTCTCCTTCAACAACAAAACTTTTGAGCACAAACCCTCATACAACATCTAATATACCATCTTCATCTACAGTTACCTCAACCACTGGACAAAGATCTTCAACAATCACATCGGTAACATCTGGCCCAACAACTCCATCTACAGTGTCAACATCCACGTTGACCACACATGAAGCGACTTTTTCATCAACCGTTCAGCCATCCTCAAACACATTATTTACAAGTGCAAATGTACAAACATCTTCAAGCATGACCAGTCTTTCTCCACAAACATCTCCGTCAACAACAACTATTGTGAGCACAAGCCCTCATGCCACATCTAATGTACCATCTTCATCTTCAGTTACCTCAACAACAGGGCAAAAATCTTCAACAATCACATCGGTGACATCTGGCCCAACAACTCCATCTACAGTGTCAACATCTACTTTTACAACAAATGAAGTGACTTCATCATCAACCGTTCAGCCATCCACAAACACTTTATTTACAAGTGCAAATGTACAAACATCTTCAAGCATGACTAGTGTTTCAGCACAAACTTCTCCTTCAACAACAATTGTTAGCACAAGCCCTAATGCAACTTCTAATGGACCATCATCGGCTTCTGTTACCTCAACAACCGGTCAAAAATCTTCAACAATCACATTGGTGACATCAGGCCCAACAAGTTCTTCTACTGTGCCAACATCCAAATTGACAACACATGAAGTGACTTCATCATCAACCGTTCAGCCATCCACAAACACAGTATTTTCAAGTGCAAATGTACATTCATCTTCAACACCATATGCTACAAGCATGACCAGTCTTTCTCCACAAACATCTCCGTCAACAACAACTATTGTGAGCACAAGCCCTCAGGCCACATCTAATATACCATCTTCATCTTCAGTTACCTCAACAACAGGGCAAAAATCTTCAACAATCACATCAGAGACATCTGGCCCAACAACTCCATCTACAGTGTCAACACCCACTTTTACAACAAATGAAGTGACTTCATCATCAACCGTTCAGCCATCCACAAACACTTTATTTACAAGCCCAAATGTACATACATCTTCAAGCCCATATTCTACAAGCATGACCAGTGTTTCATCACAAACTTCTACTTCAACAACAAAACTTTTGAGCACAAACCCTCATGCAACATCTAATATACCATCTACAGTTACCTCAACAACTGGACAAAGATCTTCAACAATCACATCGGTAACATCTGGCCCAACAACTCCATCTACAGTGTCAACATCCACGTTGACCACACATGAAGCGACTTTGTCATCAACCGTTCAGCCATCCTCAAACACATTATTTACAAGTGCAAATGTACAAACATCTTCAAGCATGACCAGTCTTTCTCCACAAACATCTCCGTCAACAACAACTATTGTGAGCACAAGCCCTCATGCCACATCTAATGTACCATCTTCATCTTCAGTTACCTCAACAACAGGGCAAAAATCTTCAACAATCACATCGGTGACATCTGGCCCAACAACTCCATCTACAGTGTCAACATCCACTTTTACAACAAATGAAGTGACTTCATCATCAACCGTTAAGCCATCCACAAACACTTTATTTACAAGTGCAAATGTACAAACATCTTCAAGCATGACCAGTGTTTCAGCACAAACTTCTCCTTCAACAACAATTGTTAGCACAAGCCCTAATGCAACTTCTAATGGACCATCATCGGCTTCTGTTACCTCAACAACCGGGCAAAAATCTTCAACAATCACATTGGTGACATCAGGCCCAACAAGTTCTTCTCCTGTGCCAACATCCAAATTGACAACACATGAAGTGACTTCATCATCAACCGTTCAGCCATCCACAAACACAGTATTTTCAAGTGCAAATGTACATTCATCTTCAACACCATATGCTACAAGCATGACCAGTCTTTCTCCACAAACATTTCCGTCAACAACAACTATTGTGAGCACAAGCCCTCATGCCACATCTAATATACCATCTTCATCTTCAGTTACCGCAACAACAGGGCAAAAATCTTCAACAATCACATCAGAGACATCTGGCCCAACAACTCCATCTACAGTGTCAACACCCACTTATACAACAAATGAAGTGACTTCATCATCAACCGTTCAGCCATCCACAAACACTTTATTTACAAGCCCAAATGTACATACATCTTCAAGCCCATATTCTACAAGCATGACCAGTGTTTCATCACAAACTTCTCCTTCAACAACAAAACTTTTGAGCACAAACCCTCATGCAACATCTAATATACCATCTTCATCTACAGTTACCTCAACCACTGGACAAAGATCTTCAACAATCACATCGGTAACATCTGGCCCAACAACTCCATCTACAGTGTCAACATCCACGTTGACCACACATGAAGCGACTTTTTCATCAACCGTTCAGCCATCCTCAAACACATTATTTACAAGTGCAAATGTACAAACATCTTCAAGCATGACCAGTCTTTCTCCACAAACATCTCCGTCAACAACAACTATTGTGAGCACAAGCCCTCATGCCACATCTAATGTACCATCTTCATCTTCAGTTACCTCAACAACAGGGCAAAAATCTTCAACAATCACATCGGTGACATCTGGCCCAACAACTCCATCTACAGTGTCAACATCCACTTTTACAACAAATGAAGTGACTTCATCATCAACCGTTCAGCCATCCACAAACACTTTATTTACAAGTGCAAATGTACAAACATCTTCAAGCATGACCAGTGTTTCAGCACAAACTTCTCCTTCAACAACAATTGTTAGCACAAGCCCTAATGCAACTTCTAATGTACCATCATCGGCTTCTGTTACCTCAACAACCGGGCAAAAATCTTCAACAATGACATTGGTGACATCAGGCCCAACAAGTTCTTCTCCTGTGCCAACATCCAAATTGACAACACATGAAGTGACTTCATCATCAACCGTTCAGCCATCCACAAACACAGTATTTTCAAGTGCAAATGTACATTCATCTTCAACACCATATGCTACAAGCATGACCAGTCTTTCTCCACAAACATCTCCGTCAACAACAACTATTGTGAGCACAAGCCCTCATGCCACATCTAATATACCATCTTCATCTACAGTTACCTCAACAACTGGACAAAGATCTTCCACAATCACATCGGTAACATATGGCCCAACAACTCCATCTACAGTGTCAACATCCACGTTGACCACACATGAAGCGACTTTGTCATCAACCGTTCAGCCATCCTCAAACACATTATTTACAAGTGCAAATGTACAAACATCTTCAAGCATGACCAGTCTTTCTCCACAAACATCTCCGTCAACAACAACTATTGTGAGCACAAGCCCTCATGCCACATCTAATGTACCATCTTCATCTTCAGTTACCTCAACAACAGGGCAAAAATCTTCAACAATCACATCTGTGACATCTGGCCCAACAACTCCATCTACAGTGTCAACATCCACTTTTACAACAAATGAAGTGACTTCCTCATCAACCGTTCAGCCATCCACAAACACTTTATTTACAAGTGCAAATGTACAAACATCTTCAAGCATGACCAGTGTTTCAGCACAAACTTCTCCTTCAACAACAATTGTTAGCACAAGCCCTAATGCAACTTCTAATGGACCATCATCGGCTTCTGTTACCTCAACAACCGGGCAAAAATCTTCAACAATCACATTGGTGACATCAGGCCCAACAAGTTCTTCTCCTGTGCCAACATCCAAATTGACAACACATGAAGTGACTTCATCATCAACCGTTCAGCCATCCACAAACACAGTATTTTCAAGTGCAAATGTACATTCATCTTCAACACCATATGCTACAAGCATGACCAGTCTTTCTCCACAAACATTTCCGTCAACAACAACTATTGTGAGCACAAGCCCTCATGCCACATCTAATATACCATCTTCATCTTCAGTTACCGCAACAACAGGGCAAAAATCTTCAACAATCACATCAGAGACATCTGGCCCAACAACTCCATCTACAGTGTCAACACCCACTTATACAACAAATGAAGTGACTTCATCATCAACCGTTCAGCCATCCAAAAACACTTTATTTACAAGCCCAAATGTACATACATCTTCAAGCCCATATTCTACAAGCATGACCAGTGTTTCATCACAAACTTCTCCTTCAACAACAAAACTTTTGAGCACAAACCCTCATGCAACATCTAATATACCATCTTCATCTACAGTTACCTCAACCACTGGACAAAGATCTTCAACAATCACATCGGTAACATCTGGCCCAACAACTCCATCTACAGTGTCAACATCCACGTTGACCACACATGAAGCGACTTTTTCATCAACCGTTCAGCCATCCTCAAACACATTATTTACAAGTGCAAATGTACAAACATCTTCAAGCATGACCAGTCTTTCTCCACAAACATCTCCGTCAACAACAACTATTGTGAGCACAAGCCCTCATGCCACATCTAATGTACCATCTTCATCTTCAGTTACCTCAACAACAGGGCAAAAATCTTCAACAATCACATCGGTGACATCTGGCCCAACAACTCCATCTACAGTGTCAACATCCACTTTTACAACAAATGAAGTGACTTCATCATCAACCGTTCAGCCATCCACAAACACTTTATTTACAAGTGCAAATGTACAAACATCTTCAAGCATGACCAGTGTTTCAGCACAAACTTCTCCTTCAACAACAATTGTTAGCACAAGCCCTAATGCAACTTCTAATGGACCATCATCGGCTTCTGTTACCTCAACAACCGGGCAAAAATCTTCAACAATCACATTGGTGACATCAGGCCCAACAAGTTCTTCTCCTGTGCCAACATCCAAATTGACAACACATGAAGTGACTTCATCATCAACCGTTCAGCCATCCACAAACACAGTATTTTCAAGTGCAAATGTACATTCATCTTCAACACCATATGCTACAAGCATGACCAGTCTTTCTCCACAAACATCTCCGTCAACAACAAATATTGTGAGCACAAGCCCTCATGCCACATCTAATATACCATCTTCATCTTCAGTTACCGCAACAACAGGGCAAAAATCTTCAACAATCACATCAGAGACATCTGGCCCAACAACTCCATCTACAGTGTCAACACCCACTTTTACAACAAATGAAGTGAATTCATCATCAACCGTTCAGCCATCCACAAACACTTTATTTACAAGCCCAAATGTACATACATCTTCAAGCCCATATTCTACAAGCATGACCAGTGTTTCATCACAAACTTCTCCTTCAACAACAAAACTTTTGAGTACAAACCCTCATGCAACATCTAATATACCATCTTCATCTACAGTTACCTCAACCACTGGACAAAGATCTTCAACAATCACATCGGTAACATCTGGCCCAACAACTCCATCTACAGTGTCAACATCCACGTTGACCACACATGAAGCGACTTTTTCATCAACCGTTCAGCCATCCTCAAACACATTATTTACAAGTGCAAATGTACAAACATCTTCAAGCATGACCAGTCTTTCTCCACAAACATCTCCGTCAACAACAACTATTGTGAGCACAAGCCCTCATGCCACATCTAATGTACCATCTTCATCTTCAGTTACCTCAACAACAGGGCAAAAATCTTCAACAATCACATCGGTGACATCTGGCCCAACAACTCCATCTACAGTGTCAACATCCACTTTTACAACAAATGAAGTGACTTCATCATCAACCGTTCAGCCATCCACAAACACTTTATTTACAAGTGCAAATGTACAAACATCTTCAAGCATGACCAGTGTTTCAGCACAAACTTCTCCTTCAACAACAACTGTTAGCACAAGCCCTAATGCAACTTCTAATGGACCATCATCGGCTTCTGTTACCTCAACAACCGGGCAAAAATCTTCAACAATGACATTGGTGACATCAGGCCCAACAAGTTATTCTCCTGTGCCAACATCCAAATTGACAACACATGAAGTGACTTCATCATCAACCGTTCAGCCATCCACAAACACAGTATTTTCAAGTGCAAATGTACATTCATCTTCAACACCATATGCTACAAGCATGACCAGTCTTTCTCCACAAACATCTCCGTCAACAACAACTATTGTGAGCACAAGCCCTCAGGCCACATCTAATATACCATCTTCATCTTCAGTTACCGCAACAACTGGACAAAGATCTTCAACAATCACACCGGTAACATCTGGCCCAACAACTCCATCTACAGTGTCAACATCCACGTTGACCACACATGAAGCGACTTTTTCATCAACCGTTCAGCCATCCTCAAACACATTATTTACAAGTGCAAATGTACAAACATCTTCAAGCATGACCAGTCTTTCTCCACAAACATCTCCGTCAACAACAACTATTGTGACCACAAGCCCTCATGCCACATCTAATGTACCATCTTCATCTTCATTTACCTCAACAACAGGGCAAAAATCTTCAACAATCACATCGGTAACATCTGGCCCAACAACTCCATCTACAGTGTCAACATCCACTTTTACAACAAATGAAGTGACTTCATCATCAACCGTTCAGCCATCCACAAACACTTTATTTACAAGTGCAAATGTACAAACATCTTCAAGCATGACCAGTGTTTCAGCACAAACTTCTCCTTCAACAACAACTATTAGCACAAGCCCTAATGCAACTTCTAATGGACCATCATCGACTTCTGTTACCTCAACAACCGGGCAAAAATCTTCAACAATCACATTGGTGACATCAGGCCCAACAAGTTCTTCTCCTGTGCCAACATCCAAATTGACAACACATGAAGTGACTTCATCATCAACCGTTCAGCCATCCACAAACACAGTATTTTCAAGTGCAAATGTACATTCATCTTCAACACCATATGCTACAAGCATTACCAGTCTTTCTCCACAAACATCTCCGTCAACAACAACTATTGTGAGCACAAGCCCTCATGCCACATCTAATGTACCATCTTCATCTTCAGTTACCGCAACAACAGGGCAAAAATCTTCAACAATCACATCGGTAACATCTGGCCCAACAACTCCATCTACAGTGTCAACATCCACTTTTACAACAAATGAAGTGACTTCATCATCAACCGTTCAGCCATCCACAAACACTTTATTTACAAGTGCAAATGTACAAACATCTTCAAGCATGACCAGTGTTTCAGCACAAACTTCTCCTTCAACAACAACTATTAGCACAAGCCCTAATGCAACTTCCAATGGACCATCATCGACTTCTGTTACCTCAACAACCGGGCAAAAATCTTCAACAATCACATTGGTGACATCAGGCCCAACAAGTTCTTCTCCTGTGCCAACATCCAAATTGACAACACATGAAGTGACTTCATCATCAACCGTTCAGCCATCCACAAACACAGTATTTTCAAGTGCAAATGTACATTCATCTTCAACACCATATGCTACAAGCATGACCAGTCTTTCTCCACAAACATCTCCGTCAACAACAACTATTGTGAGCACAAGCCCTCAGGCCACATCTAATATACCATCTTCATCTTCAGTTACCGCAACAACAGGGCAAAAATCTTCAACAATCAAATCAGAGACATCTGGCCCAACAACTCCATCTACAGTGTCAACACCCACTTTTACAACAAATGAAGTGACTTCATCATCAACCGTTCAGCCATCCACAAACACTTTATTTACAAGCCCAAATGTACGTACATCTTCAAGCCAATATTCTACAAGCATGACCAGTGTTTCATCAAAAACTTCTCCTTCAATAACAACACTTTTGAGCACAAACCCTCATGCAACATCTAATATACCATCTTCATCTACAGTTACCTCAACCACTGGACAAAGATCTTCAACAATCACATCGGTAACATCTGGCCCAACAACTCCATCTACAGTGTCAACATCCACGTTGACCACACATGAAGCGACTTTGTCATCAACCGTTCAGCCATCCTCAAACACATTATTTACAAGTGCAAATGTACAAACATCTTCAAGCATGACCAGTCTTTCTCCACAAACATCTCCGTCAACAACAACTATTGTGAGCACAAGCCCTCATGCCACATCTAATGTACCATCTTCATCTTCAGTTACCTCAACAACAGGGCAAAAATCTTCAACAATCACATCGGTGACATCTGGCCCAACAACTCCATCTACAGTGTCAACATCCACTTTTACAACAAATGAAGTGACTTCATCATCAACCGTTCAGCCATCCACAAACACTTTATTTACAAGTGCAAATGTACAAACATCTTCAAGCATGACCAGTCTTTCTCCACAAACATCTCCGTCAACAACAACTATTGTGAGCACAAGCCCTCATGCCACATCTAATGTACCATCTTCATCTTCAGTTACTGCAACAACAGGGCAAAAATCTTCAACAATCACATCAGAGACATCTGGCCCAACAACTCCATCTACAGTGTCAACACCCACTTTTACAACAAATGAAGTGACTTCATCATTAACCGTTCAGCCATCCACAAACACTTTATTTACAAGCCCAAATGTACATACATCTTCAAGCCCATATTCTACAAGCATGACCAGTGTTTCATCACAAACTTCTCCTTCAACAACAAAACTTTTGAGCACAAACCCTCATGCAACATCTAATATACCATCTTCATCTACAGTTACCTCAACAACTGGACAAAGATCTTCAACAATCACATCGTTAACATCTGGCCCAACAACTCCATCTACAGTGTCAACACCCACTTTTACAACAGATGAAGTGACTTCATCATCAACCGTTCAGCCATCCACAAACACTTTATTTACAAGCCCAAATGTACATACATCTTCAAGCCCATATTTTACAAGCATGACCAGTGTTTCATCACAAACTTCTCCTTCAACAACAACTATTGTGAGCACAAGCCCTCATGCCACATCTAATATACCATCTTCATCTACAGTTACCTCAACAACTGGACAAAGATCTTCCACAATCACATCGGTAACATATGGCCCAACAACTCCATCTACAGTGTCAACATCCACGTGGACCACACATGAAGCGACTTTGTCATCAACCGTTCAGCCATCCTCAAACACATTATTTACAAGTGCAAATGTACAAACATCTTCAAGCATGACCAGTCTTTCTCCACAAACATCTCCGTCAACAACAACTATTGTGAGCACAAGCCCTCATGCCACATCTAATGTACCATCTTCATCTTCAGTTACCTCAACAACAGGGCAAAAATCTTCAACAATCACATCGGTGACATCTGGTCCAACAACTCCATCTACAGTGTCAACATCCACTTTTACAACAAATGAAGTGACTTCCTCATCAACCGTTCAGCAATCCACAAACACTTTATTTACAAGTGCAAATGTACAAACATCTTCAAGCATGACCAGTGTTTCAGCACAAACTTCTCCTTCAACAACAATTGTTAGCACAAGCCCTAATGCAACTTTTAATGGACCATCATCGACTTCTGTTACCTCAACAACCGGGCAAAAATCTTCAACAATCACATTGGTGACATCAGGCCCAACAAGTTCTTCTCCTGTGCCAACATCCAAATTGACAACACATGAAGTGACTTCATCATCAACCGTTCAGCCATCCACAAACACAGTATTTTCAAGTGCAAATGTACATTCATCTTCAACACCATATGCTACAAGCATGACCAGTCTTTCTCCACAAACATTTCCGTCAACAACAACTATTGTGAGCACAAGCCCTCATGCCACATCTAATATACCATCTTCATCTTCAGTTACCTCAACAACAGGGCAAAAATCTTCAACAATCACATCAGAGACATCTGGCCCAACAACTCCATCTACAGTGTCAACACCCACTTTTACAACAAATGAAGTGACTTCATCATCAACCGTTCAGCCATCCACAAACACTTTATTTACAAGCCCAAATGTACATACATCTTCAAGCCCATATTCTACAAGCATGACCAGTGTTTCATCACAAACTTCTCCTTCAACAACAAAACTTTTGAGCACAAACCCTCATGCAACATCTAATATACCATCTTCATCTACAGTTACCTCAACAACTGGACAAAGATCTTCAACAATCACATCGGTAACATCTGGCCCAACAACTCCATCTACAGTGTCAACATCCACGTTGACCACACATGAAGCGACTTTGTCATCAACCGTTCAGCCATCCTCAAACACATTATTTACAAGTGCAAATGTACAAACATCTTCAAGCATGACCAGTCTTTCTCCACAAACATCTCCGTCAACAAAAACTATTGTGAGCACAAGCCCTCATGCCACATCTAATGTACCATCTTCATCTTCAGTTACCTCAACAACAGGGCAAAAATCTTCAACAATCACATCAGAGACATCTGGCCCAACAACTCCATCTACAGTGTCAACACCCACTTTTACAACAAATGAAGTGACTTCATCATCAACCGTTCAGCCATCCACAAACACTTTATTTACAAGTGCAAATGTACAAACATCTTCAAGCATGACCAGTGTTTCAGCACAAACTTCTCCTTCAACAACAATTGTTAGCACAAGCCCTAATGCAACTTCTAATGGACCATCATCGGCTTCTGTTACCTCAACAACCGGGCAAAAATCTTCAACAATCACATTGGTGACATTAGGCCCAACAAGTTCTTCTACTGTGCCAACATCCAAATTGACAACACATGAAGTGACTTCATCATCAACCGTTCAGCCATCCACAAACACAGTATTTTCAAGTGCAAATGTACATTCATCTTCAACACCATATGCTACAAGCATGACCAGTCTTTCTCCACAAACATCTCCGTCAACAACAACTATTGTGAGCACAAGCCCTCAGGCCACATCTAATACACCATCTTCATCTTCAGTTACCTCAACAACAGGGCAAAAATCTTCAACAATCACATCAGAGACATCTGGCCCAACAACTCCATCTACAGTGTCAACACCCACTTTTACAACAAATGAAGTGACTTCATCATCAACCGTTCAGCCATCCACAAACACTTTATTTACAAGCCCAAATGTACATACATCTTCAAGCCCATATTCTACAAGCATGACCAGTGTTTCATCAAAAACTTCTCCTTCAACAACAACACTTTTGAGCACAAACCCTCATGCAACATCTAATATACCATCTTCATCTACAGTTACCTCAACCACTGGACAAAGATCTTCAACAATCACATCGGTAACATCTGGCCCAACAACTCCATCTACAGTGTCAACATCCACGTTGACCACACATGAAGCGACTTTGTCATCAACCGTTCAGCCATCCTCAAACACATTATTTACAAGTGCAAATGTACAAACATCTTCAAGCATGACCAGTCTTTCTCCACAAACATCTCCGTCAACAACAACTATTGTGAGCACAAGCCCTCATGCCACATCTAATGTACCATCTTCATCTTCAGTTACCTCAACAACAGGGCAAAAATCTTCAACAATCACATCGGTGACATCTGGCCCAACAACTCCATCTACAGTGTCAACATCCACTTTTACAACAAATGAAGTGACTTCATCATCAACCGTTCAGCCATCCACAAACACATTATTTACAAGTGCAAATGTACAAACATCTTCAAGCATGACCAGTCTTTCTCCACAAACATCTCCGTCAACAACAACTATTGTGAGCACAAGCCCTCATGCCACATCTAATGTACCATCTTCATCTTCAGTTACCGCAACAACAGGGCAAAAATCTTCAACAATCACATCAGAGACATCTGGCCCAACAACTCCATCTACAGTGTCAACACCCACTTTTACAACAAATGAAGTGACTTCATCATCAACCGTTCAGCCATCCACAAACACTTTATTTACAAGCCCAAATGTACATACATCTTCAAGCCCATATTCTACAAGCATGACCAGTGTTTCATCACAAACTTCTACTTCAACAACAAAACTTTTGAGCACAAACCCTCATGCAACATCTAATATACCATCTTCATCTACAGTTACCTCAACCACTGGACAAAGATCTTCAACAATCACATCGGTAACATCTGGCCCAACAACTCCATCTACAGTGTCAACATCCACGTTGACCACACATGAAGCGACTTTGTCATCAACCGTTCAGCCATCCTCAAACACATTATTTACAAGTGCAAATGTACAAACATCTTCAAGCATGACCAGTCTTTCTCCACAAACATCTCCGTTAACAACAACACTTTTGAGCACAAACCCTCATGCAACATCTAATATATCATCTTCATCTACAGTTACCTCAACCACTGGACAAAGATCTTCAACAATCACATCGGTAACATCTGGCCCAACAACTCCATCTACAGTGTCAACATCCACGTTGACCACACATGAAGCGACTTTGTCATCAACCGTTCAGCCATCCTCAAACACATTATTGACAAGTGCAAATGTACAAACATCTTCAAGCATGACCAGTCTTTCTCCACAAACATCTCCGTCAACAACAACTATTGTGAGCACAAGCCCTCATGCCACATCTAATGTACCATCTTCATCTTCAGTTACCTCAACAACAGGGCAAAAATCTTCAACAATCACATCGGTGACATCTGGCCCAACAACTCCATCTACAGTGTCAACATCCACTTTTACAACAAATGAAGTGACTTCATCATCAACCGTTCAGCCATCCACAAACACTTTATTTACAAGTGCAAATGTACAAACATCTTCAAGCATGACCAGTGTTTCAGCACAAACTTCTCCTTCAACAACAATTGTTAGCACAAGCCCTAATGCAACTTCTAATGGACCATCATCGGCTTCTGTTACCTCAACAACCGGGCAAAAATCTTCAACAATCACATTGGTGACATCAGGCCCAACAAGTTCTTCTACTGTGCCAACATCCAAATTGACAACACATGAAGTGACTTCATCATCAACCGTTCAGCCATCCACAAACACAGTATTTTCAAGTGCAAATGTACATTCATCTTCAACACCATATGCTACAAGCATGACCAGTCTTTCTCCACAAACATCTCCGTCAACAACAACTATTGTGAGCACAAGCCCTCAGGCCACATCTAATATACCATCTTCATCTTCAGTTACCGCAACAACAGGGCAAAAATCTTCAACAATCACATCAGAGACATCTGGCCCAACAACTCCATCTACAGTGTCAACACCCACTTTTACAACAAATGAAGTGACTTCATCATCAACCGTTCAGCCATCCACAAACACTTTATTTACAAGCCCAAATGTACATACATCTTCAAGCCCATATTCTACAAGCATGACCAGTGTTTCATCAAAAACTTCTCCTTCAACAACAACACTTTTGAGCACAAACCCTCATGCAACATCTAATATACCATCTTCATCTACAGTTACCTCAACTACTGGACAAAGATCTTCAACAATCACATCGGTAACATCTGGCCCAACAACTCCATCTACAGTGTCAACATCCACGTTGACCACACATGAAGCGACTTTGTCATCAACCGTTCAGCCATCCTCAAACACATTATTTACAAGTGCAAATGTACAAACATCTTCAAGCATGACCAGTCTTTCTCCACAAACATCTCCGTCAACAACAACTATTGTGAGCACAAGCCCTCATGCCACATCTAATGTACCATCTTCATCTTCAGTTACCTCAACAACAGGGCAAAAATCTTCAACAATCACATCGGTGACATCTGGCCCAACAACTCCATCTACAGTGTCAACATCCACTTTTACAACAAATGAAGTGACTTCATCATCAACCGTTCAGCCATCCACAAACACTTTATTTACAAGTGCAAATGTACAAACATCTTCAAGCATGACCAGTCTTTCTCCACAAACATCTCCGTCAACAACAACTATTGTGAGCACAAGCCCTCATGCCACATCTAATGTACCATCTTCATCTTCAGTTACTGCAACAACAGGGCAAAAATCTTCAACAATCACATCAGAGACATCTGGCCCAACAACTCCATCTACAGTGTCAACACCCACTTTTACAACAAATGAAGTGACTTCATCATTAACCGTTCAGCCATCCACAAACACTTTATTTACAAGCCCAAATGTACATACATCTTCAAGCCCATATTCTACAAGCATGACCAGTGTTTCATCACAAACTTCTCCTTCAACAACAAAACTTTTGAGCACAAACCCTCATGCAACATCTAATATACCATCTTCATCTACAGTTACCTCAACCACTGGACAAAGATCTTCAACAATCACATCGGTAACATCTGGCCCAACAACTCCATCTACAGTGTCAACACCCACTTTTACAACAGATGAAGTGACTTCATCATCAACCGTTCAGCCATCCACAAACACTTTATTTACAAGCCCAAATGTACATACATCTTCAAGCCCATATTTTACAAGCATGACCAGTGTTTCATCACAAACTTCTCCTTCAACAACAACTATTGTGAGCACAAGCCCTCATGCCACATCTAATATACCATCTTCATCTACAGTTACCTCAACAACTGGACAAAGATCTTCCACAATCACATCGGTAACATATGGCCCAACAACTCCATCTACAGTGTCAACATCCACTTTTACAACAAATGAAGTGACTTCCTCATCAACCGTTCAGCCATCCACAAACACTTTATTTACAAGTGCAAATGTACAAACATCTTCAAGCATGACCAGTGTTTCAGCACAAACTTCTCCTTCAACAACAATTGTTAGCACAAGCCCTAATGCAACTTCTAATGGACCATCATCGACTTCTGTTACCTCAACAACCGGGCAAAAATCTTCAACAATCACATTGGTGACATCAGGCCCAACAAGTTCTTCTCCTGTGCCAACATCCAAATTGACAACACATGAAGTGACTTCATCATCAACCGTTCAGCCATCCACAAACACAGTATTTTCAAGTGCAAATGTACATTCATCTTCAACACCATATGCTACAAGCATGACCAGTCTTTCTCCACAAACATTTCCGTCAACAACAACTATTGTGAGCACAAGCCCTCATGCTACATCTAATATACCATCTTCATCTTCAGTTACCTCAACAACAGGGCAAAAATCTTCAACAATCACATCAGAGACATCTGGCCCAACAACTCCATCTACAGTGTCAACACCCACTTTTACAACAAATGAAGTGACTTCATCATCAACCGTTCAGCCATCCACAAACACTTTATTTACAAGCCCAAATGTACATACATCTTCAAGCCCATATTCTACAAGCATGACCAGTGTTTCATCACAAACTTCTCCTTCAACAACAAAACTTTTGAGCACAAACCCTCATGCAACATCTAATATACCATCTTCATCTACAGTTACCTCAACAACTGGACAAAGATCTTCAACAATCACATCGGTAACATCTGGCCCAACAACTCCATCTACAGTGTCAACATCCACGTTGACCACACATGAAGCGACTTTGTCATCAACCGTTCAGCCATCCTCAAACACATTATTTACAAGTGCAAATGTACAAACATCTTCAAGCATGACCAGTCTTTCTCCACAAACATCTCCGTCAACAACAACTATTGTGAGCACAAGCCCTCATGCCACATCTAATGTACCATCTTCATCTTCAGTTACCTCAACAACAGGGCAAAAATCTTCAACAATCACATCGGTGACATCTGGCCCAACAACTCCATCTACAGTGTCAACATCCACTTTTACAACAAATGAAGTGACTTCATCATCAACCGTTCAGCCATCCACAAACACTTTATTTACAAGTGCAAATGTACAAACATCTTCAAGCATGACCAGTCTTTCTCCACAAACATCTCCGTCAACAACAACTATTGTGAGCACAAGCCCTCATGCCACATCTAATGTACCATCTTCATCTTCAGTTACCTCAACAACAGGGCAAAAATCTTCAACAATCACATCGGTGACATCTGGCCCAACAACTCCATCTACAGTGTCAACATCCACTTTTACAACAAATGAAGTGACTTCATCATCAACCGTTCAGCCATCCACAAACACTTTATTTACAAGTGCAAATGTACAAACATCTTCAAGCATGACCAGTGTTTCAGCACAAACTTCTCCTTCAACAACAATTGTTAGCACAAGCCCTAATGCAACTTCTAATGGACCATCATCGGCTTCTGTTACCTCAACAACCGGGCAAAAATCTTCAACAATCACATTGGTGACATCAGGCCCAACAAGTTCTTCTACTGTGCCAACATCCAAATTGACAACACATGAAGTGACTTCATCATCAACCGTTCAGCCATCCACAAACACAGTATTTTCAAGTGCAAATGTACATTCATCTTCAACACCATATGCTACAAGCATGACCAGTCTTTCTCCACAAACATCTCCGTCAACAACAACTATTGTGAGCACAAGCCCTCAGGCCACATCTAATATACCATCTTCATCTTCAGTTACCGCAACAACAGGGCAAAAATCTTCAACAATCACATCAGAGACATCTGGCCCAACAACTCCATCTACAGTGTCAACACCCACTTTTACAACAAATGAAGTGACTTCATCATCAACCGTTCAGCCATCCACAAACACTTTATTTACAAGCCCAAATGTACATACATCTTCAAGCCCATATTCTACAAGCATGACCAGTGTTTCATCAAAAACTTCTCCTTCAACAACAACACTTTTGAGCACAAACCCTCATGCAACATCTAATATACCATCTTCATCTACAGTTACCTCAACCACTGGACAAAGATCTTCAACAATCACATCGGTAACATCTGGCCCAACAACTCCATCTACAGTGTCAACATCCACGTTGACCACACATGAAGCGACTTTGTCATCAACCGTTCAGCCATCCTCAAACACATTATTTACAAGTGCAAATGTACAAACATCTTCAAGCATGACCAGTCTTTCTCCACAAACATCTCCGTCAACAACAACTATTGTGAGCACAAGCCCTCATGCCACATCTAATGTACCATCTTCATCTTCAGTTACCTCAACAACAGGGCAAAAATCTTCAACAATCACATCGGTGACATCTGGCCCAACAACTCCATCTACAGTGTCAACATCCACTTTTACAACAAATGAAGTGACTTCATCATCAACCGTTCAGCCATCCACAAACACTTTATTTACAAGCCCAAATGTACATACATCTTCAAGCCCATATTCTACAAGCATGACCAGTGTTTCATCACAAACTTCTACTTCAACAACAAAACTTTTGAGCACAAACCCTCATGAAACATCTAATATACCATCTTCATCTAAAATTACCTCAACCACTGGACAAAGATCTTCAACAATCACATCGGTAACATCTGGCCCAACAACTCCATCTACAGTGTCAACATCCACGTTGACCACACATGAAGCGACTTTGTCATCAACCGTTCAGCCATCCTCAAACACATTATTTACAAGTGCAAATGTACAAACATCTTCAAGCATGACCAGTCTTTCTCCACAAACATCTCCGTTAACAACAACACTTTTGAGCACAAACCCTCATGCAACATCTAATATATCATCTTCATCTACAGTTACCTCAACCACTGGACAAAGATCTTCAACAATCACATCGGTAACATCTGGCCCAACAACTCCATCTACAGTGTCAACATCCATGTTGACCACACATGAAGCGACTTTGTCATCAACCGTTCAGCCATCCTCAAACACATTATTTACAAGTGCAAATGTACAAACATCTTCAAGCATGACCAGTCTTTCTCCACAAACATCTCCGTCAACAACAACTATTGTGAGCACAAGCCCTCATGCCACATCTAATGTACCATCTTCATCTTCAGTTACCTCAACAACAGGGCAAAAATCTTCAACAATCACATCGGTGACATCTGGCCCAACAACTCCATCTACAGTGTCAACATCCACTTTTACAACAAATGAAGTGACTTCATCATCAACCGTTCAGCCATCCACAAACACTTTATTTACAAGCCCAAATGTACATACATCTTCAAGCCCATATTCTACAAGCATGACCAGTGTTTCATCACAAACTTCTACTTCAACAACAAAACTTTTGAGCACAAACCCTCATGCAACATCTAATATACCATCTTCATCTACAGTTACCTCAACCACTGGACAAAGATCTTCAACAATCACATCGGTAACATCTGGCCCAACAACTCCATCTACAGTGTCAACATCCACGTTGACCACACATGAAGCGACTTTGTCATCAACCGTTCAGCCATCCTCAAACACATTATTTACAAGTGCAAATGTACAAACATCTTCAAGCATGACCAGTCTTTCTCCACAAACATCTCCGTTAACAACAACACTTTTGAGCACAAACCCTCATGCAACATCTAATATATCATCTTCATCTACAGTTACCTCAACCACTGGACAAAGATCTTCAACAATCACATCGGTAACATCTGGCCCAACAACTCCATCTACAGTGTCAACATCCACGTTGACCACACATGAAGCGACTTTGTCATCAACCGTTCAGCCATCCTCAAACACATTATTGACAAGTGCAAATGTACAAACATCTTCAAGCATGACCAGTCTTTCTCCACAAACATCTCCGTCAACAACAACTATTGTGAGCACAAGCCCTCATGCCACATCTAATGTACCATCTTCATCTTCAGTTACCTCAACAACAGGGCAAAAATCTTCAACAATCACATCGGTGACATCTGGCCCAACAACTCCATCTACAGTGTCAACATCCACTTTTACAACAAATGAAGTGACTTCATCATCAACCGTTCAGCCATCCACAAACACTTTATTTACAAGTGCAAATGTACAAACATCTTCAAGCATGACCAGTGTTTCAGCACAAACTTCTCCTTCAACAACAATTGTTAGCACAAGCCCTAATGCAACTTCTAATGGACCATCATCGGCTTCTGTTACCTCAACAACCGGGCAAAAATCTTCAACAATCACATTGGTGACATCAGGCCCAACAAGTTCTTCTACTGTGCCAACATCCAAATTGACAACACATGAAGTGACTTCATCATCAACCGTTCAGCCATCCACAAACACAGTATTTTCAAGTGCAAATGTACATTCATCTTCAACACCATATGCTACAAGCATGACCAGTCTTTCTCCACAAACATCTCCGTCAACAACAACTATTGTGAGCACAAGCCCTCAGGCCACATCTAATATACCATCTTCATCTTCAGTTACCTCAACAACAGGGCAAAAATTATCAACAATCACATCAGAGACATCTGGCCCAACAACTCCATCTACAGTGTCAACACCCACTTTTACAACAAATGAAGTGACTTCATCATCAACCGTTCAGCCATCCACAAACACTTTATTTACAAGCCCAAATGTACATACATCTTCAAGCCCATATTCTACAAGCATGACCAGTGTTTCATCACAAACTTCTACTTCAACAACAAAACTTTTGAGCACAAACCCTCATGCAACATCTAATATACCATCTTCATCTACAGTTTTCTCAACCACTGGACAAAGATCTTCAACAATCACATCGGTAACATCTGGCCCAACAACTCCATCTACAGTGTCAACATCCACGTTGACCACACATGAAGCGACTTTGTCATCAACCGTTCAGCCATCCTCAAACACATTATTTACAAGTGCAAATGTACAAACATCTTCAAGCATGACCAGTCTTTCTCCACAAACATCTCCGTTAACAACAACACTTTTGAGCACAAACCCTCATGCAACATCTAATATATCATCTTCATCTACAGTTACCTCAACAACAGGGCAAAAATCTTCAACAATCACATCAGAGACATCTGGCCCAACAACTCCATCTACAGTGTCAACATCCACTTTTACAACAAATGAAGTGACTTCATCATCAACCGTTCAGCCATCCACAAACACTTTATTTACAAGTGCAAATGTACAAACATCTTCAAGCATGACCAGTGTTTCAGCACAAACTTCTCCTTCAACAACAATTGTTAGCACAAGCCCTAATGCAACTTCTAATGGACCATCATCGGCTTCTGTTACCTCAACAACCGGGCAAAAATCTTCAACAATCACATTGGTGACATCAGGCCCAACAAGTTCTTCTACTGTGCCAACATCCAAATTGACAACACATGAAGTGACTTCATCATCGACCGTTCAGCCATCCACAAACACAGTATTTTCAAGTGCAAATGTACATTCATCTTCAACACCATATGCTACAAGCATGACCAGTCTTTCTCCACAAACATCTCCGTCAACAACAACTATTGTGAGCACAAGCCCTCAGGCCACATCTAATATACCATCTTCATCTACAGTTACCTCAACAACAGGGCAAAAATCTTCAACAATCACATCAGAGACATCTGGCCCAACAACTCCATCTACAGTGTCAACATCCACTTTTACAACAAATGAAGTGACTTCATCATCAACCGTTCAGCCATCCACAAACACTTTATTTACAAGCCCAAATGTACATACATCTTCAAGCCCATATACTACAAGCATGACCAGTGTTTCATCACAAACTTCTACTTCAACAACAACACTTTTGAGCACAAACCCTCATGCAACATCTAATATACCATCTTCATCTACAGTTACCTCAACCACTGGACAAAGATCTTCAACAATCACATCGGTAACATCTGGCCCAACAACTCCATCTACAGTGTCAACATCCACGTTGACCACACATGAAGCGACTTTGTCATCAACCGTTCAGCCATCCTCAAACACATTATTTACAAGTGCAAATGTACAAACATCTTCAAGCATGACCAGTCTTTCTCCACAAACATCTCCGTCAACAACAACTATTGTGAGCACAAGCCCTCATGCCACATCTAATGTACCATCTTCATCTTCAGTTACCTCAACAACAGGGCAAAAATCTTCAACAATCACATCGGTGACATCTGGCCCAACAACTCCATCTACAGTGTCAACATCCACTTTTACAACAAATGAAGTGACTTCATCATCAACCGTTCAGCCATCCACAAACACTTTATTTACAAGCCCAAATGTACATACATCTTCAAGCCCATATTCTACAAGCATGACCAGTGTTTCATCACAAACTTCTACTTCAACAACAAAACTTTTGAGCACAAACCCTCATGAAACATCTAATATACCATCTTCATCTAAAATTACCTCAACCACTGGACAAAGATCTTCAACAATCACATCGGTAACATCTGGCCCAACAACTCCATCTACAGTGTCAACATCCACGTTGACCACACATGAAGCGACTTTGTCATCAACCGTTCAGCCATCCTCAAACACATTATTTACAAGTGCAAATGTACAAACATCTTCAAGCATGACCAGTCTTTCTCCACAAACATCTCCGTTAACAACAACACTTTTGAGCACAAACCCTCATGCAACATCTAATATATCATCTTCATCTACAGTTACCTCAACCACTGGACAAAGATCTTCAACAATCACATCGGTAACATCTGGCCCAACAACTCCATCTACAGTGTCAACATCCATGTTGACCACACATGAAGCGACTTTGTCATCAACCGTTCAGCCATCCTCAAACACATTATTTACAAGTGCAAATGTACAAACATCTTCAAGCATGACCAGTCTTTCTCCACAAACATCTCCGTCAACAACAACTATTGTGAGCACAAGCCCTCATGCCACATCTAATGTACCATCTTCATCTTCAGTTACCTCAACAACAGGGCAAAAATCTTCAACAATCACATCGGTGACATCTGGCCCAACAACTCCATCTACAGTGTCAACATCCACTTTTACAACAAATGAAGTGACTTCATCATCAACCGTTCAGCCATCCACAAACACTTTATTTACAAGCCCAAATGTACATACATCTTCAAGCCCATATTCTACAAGCATGACCAGTGTTTCATCACAAACTTCTACTTCAACAACAAAACTTTTGAGCACAAACCCTCATGCAACATCTAATATACCATCTTCATCTACAGTTACCTCAACCACTGGACAAAGATCTTCAACAATCACATCGGTAACATCTGGCCCAACAACTCCATCTACAGTGTCAACATCCACGTTGACCACACATGAAGCGACTTTGTCATCAACCGTTCAGCCATCCTCAAACACATTATTTACAAGTGCAAATGTACAAACATCTTCAAGCATGACCAGTCTTTCTCCACAAACATCTCCGTTAACAACAACACTTTTGAGCACAAACCCTCATGCAACATCTAATATATCATCTTCATCTACAGTTACCTCAACCACTGGACAAAGATCTTCAACAATCACATCGGTAACATCTGGCCCAACAACTCCATCTACAGTGTCAACATCCACGTTGACCACACATGAAGCGACTTTGTCATCAACCGTTCAGCCATCCTCAAACACATTATTGACAAGTGCAAATGTACAAACATCTTCAAGCATGACCAGTCTTTCTCCACAAACATCTCCGTCAACAACAACTATTGTGAGCACAAGCCCTCATGCCACATCTAATGTACCATCTTCATCTTCAGTTACCTCAACAACAGGGCAAAAATCTTCAACAATCACATCGGTGACATCTGGCCCAACAACTCCATCTACAGTGTCAACATCCACTTTTACAACAAATGAAGTGACTTCATCATCAACCGTTCAGCCATCCACAAACACTTTATTTACAAGTGCAAATGTACAAACATCTTCAAGCATGACCAGTGTTTCAGCACAAACTTCTCCTTCAACAACAATTGTTAGCACAAGCCCTAATGCAACTTCTAATGGACCATCATCGGCTTCTGTTACCTCAACAACCGGGCAAAAATCTTCAACAATCACATTGGTGACATCAGGCCCAACAAGTTCTTCTACTGTGCCAACATCCAAATTGACAACACATGAAGTGACTTCATCATCAACCGTTCAGCCATCCACAAACACAGTATTTTCAAGTGCAAATGTACATTCATCTTCAACACCATATGCTACAAGCATGACCAGTCTTTCTCCACAAACATCTCCGTCAACAACAACTATTGTGAGCACAAGCCCTCAGGCCACATCTAATATACCATCTTCATCTTCAGTTACCTCAACAACAGGGCAAAAATTATCAACAATCACATCAGAGACATCTGGCCCAACAACTCCATCTACAGTGTCAACACCCACTTTTACAACAAATGAAGTGACTTCATCATCAACCGTTCAGCCATCCACAAACACTTTATTTACAAGCCCAAATGTACATACATCTTCAAGCCCATATTCTACAAGCATGACCAGTGTTTCATCACAAACTTCTACTTCAACAACAAAACTTTTGAGCACAAACCCTCATGCAACATCTAATATACCATCTTCATCTACAGTTTTCTCAACCACTGGACAAAGATCTTCAACAATCACATCGGTAACATCTGGCCCAACAACTCCATCTACAGTGTCAACATCCACGTTGACCACACATGAAGCGACTTTGTCATCAACCGTTCAGCCATCCTCAAACACATTATTTACAAGTGCAAATGTACAAACATCTTCAAGCATGACCAGTCTTTCTCCACAAACATCTCCGTTAACAACAACACTTTTGAGCACAAACCCTCATGCAACATCTAATATATCATCTTCATCTACAGTTACCTCAACAACAGGGCAAAAATCTTCAACAATCACATCAGAGACATCTGGCCCAACAACTCCATCTACAGTGTCAACATCCACTTTTACAACAAATGAAGTGACTTCATCATCAACCGTTCAGCCATCCACAAACACTTTATTTACAAGTGCAAATGTACAAACATCTTCAAGCATGACCAGTGTTTCAGCACAAACTTCTCCTTCAACAACAATTGTTAGCACAAGCCCTAATGCAACTTCTAATGGACCATCATCGGCTTCTGTTACCTCAACAACCGGGCAAAAATCTTCAACAATCACATTGGTGACATCAGGCCCAACAAGTTCTTCTACTGTGCCAACATCCAAATTGACAACACATGAAGTGACTTCATCATCGACCGTTCAGCCATCCACAAACACAGTATTTTCAAGTGCAAATGTACATTCATCTTCAACACCATATGCTACAAGCATGACCAGTCTTTCTCCACAAACATCTCCGTCAACAACAACTATTGTGAGCACAAGCCCTCAGGCCACATCTAATATACCATCTTCATCTACAGTTACCTCAACAACAGGGCAAAAATCTTCAACAATCACATCAGAGACATCTGGCCCAACAACTCCATCTACAGTGTCAACATCCACTTTTACAACAAATGAAGTGACTTCATCATCAACCGTTCAGCCATCCACAAACACTTTATTTACAAGCCCAAATGTACATACATCTTCAAGCCCATATACTACAAGCATGACCAGTGTTTCATCACAAACTTCTACTTCAACAACAACACTTTTGAGCACAAACCCTCATGCAACATCTAATATACCATCTTCATCTACAGTTACCTCAACCACTGGACAAAGATCTTCAACAATCACATCGGTAACATCTGGCCCAACAACTCCATCTACAGTGTCAACATCCACGTTGACCACACATGAAGCGACTTTGTCATCAACCGTTCAGCCATCCTCAAACACATTATTTACAAGTGCAAATGTACAAACATCTTCAAGCATGACCAGTCTTTCTCCACAAACATCTCCGTCAACAACAACTATTGTGAGCACAAGCCCTCATGCCACATCTAATGTACCATCTTCATCTTCAGTTACCTCAACAACAGGGCAAAAATCTTCAACAATCACATCGGTGACATCTGGCCCAACAACTCCATCTACAGTGTCAACACCCACTTTTACAACAAATGAAGTGACTTCATCATCAACCGTTCAGCCATCCACAAACACTTTATTTACAAGTGCAAATGTACAAACATCTTCAAGCATGACCAGTGTTTCAGCACAAACTTCTCCTTCAACAACAATTGTTAGCACAAGCCCTAATGCAACTTCTAATGGACCATCATCGGCTTCTGTTACCTCAACAACCGGGCAAAAATCTTCAACAATCACATTGGTGACATCAGGCCCAACAAGTTCTTCTACTGTGCCAACATCCAAATTGACAACACATGAAGTGACTTCATCATCAACCGTTCAGCCATCCACAAACACAGTATTTTCAAGTGCAAATGTACATTCATCTTCAACACCATATGCTACAAGCATGACCAGTCTTTCTCCACAAACATCTCCGTCAACAACAACTATTGTGAGCACAAGCCCTCAGGCCACATCTAATATACCATCTTCATCTTCAGTTACCGCAACAACAGGGCAAAAATCTTCAACAATCACATCAGAGACATCTGGCCCAACAACTCCATCTACAGTGTCAACACCCACTTTTACAACAAATGAAGTGACTTCATCATCAACCGTTCAGCCATCCACAAACACTTTATTTACAAGCCCAAATGTACATACATCTTCAAGCCCATATTCTACAAGCATGACCAGTGTTTCATCAAAAACTTCTCCTTCAACAACAACACTTTTGAGCACAAACCCTCATGCAACATCTAATATACCATCTTCATCTACAGTTACCTCAACTACTGGACAAAGATCTTCAACAATCACATCGGTAACATCTGGCCCAACAACTCCATCTACAGTGTCAACATCCACGTTGACCACACATGAAGCGACTTTGTCATCAACCGTTCAGCCATCCTCAAACACATTATTTACAAGTGCAAATGTACAAACATCTTCAAGCATGACCAGTCTTTCTCCACAAACATCTCCGTCAACAACAACTATTGTGAGCACAAGCCCTCATGCCACATCTAATGTACCATCTTCATCTTCAGTTACCTCAACAACAGGGCAAAAATCTTCAACAATCACATCGGTGACATCTGGCCCAACAACTCCATCTACAGTGTCAACACCCACTTTTACAACAAATGAAGTGACTTCATCATCAACCGTTCAGCCATCCACAAACACTTTATTTACAAGTGCAAATGTACAAACATCTTCAAGCATGACCAGTCTTTCTCCACAAACATCTCCGTCAACAACAACTATTGTGAGCACAAGCCCTCATGCCACATCTAATGTACCATCTTCATCTTCAGTTACTGCAACAACAGGGCAAAAATCTTCAACAATCACATCAGAGACATCTGGCCCAACAACTCCATCTACAGTGTCAACACCCACTTTTACAACAAATGAAGTGACTTCATCATTAACCGTTCAGCCATCCACAAACACTTTATTTACAAGCCCAAATGTACATACATCTTCAAGCCCATATTCTACAAGCATGACCAGTGTTTCATCACAAACTTCTCCTTCAACAACAAAACTTTTGAGCACAAACCCTCATGCAACATCTAATATACCATCTTCATCTACAGTTACCTCAACAACTGGACAAAGATCTTCAACAATCACATCGGTAACATCTGGCCCAACAACTCCATCTACAGTGTCAACACCCACTTTTACAACAGATGAAGTGACTTCATCATCAACCGTTCAGCCATCCACAAACACTTTATTTACAAGCCCAAATGTACATACATCTTCAAGCCCATATTTTACAAGCATGACCAGTGTTTCATCACAAACTTCTCCTTCAACAACAACTATTGTGAGCACAAGCCCTCATGCCACATCTAATATACCATCTTCATCTACAGTTACCTCAACAACTGGACAAAGATCTTCAACAATCACATCGGTAACATCTGGCCCAACAACTCCATCTACAGTGTCAACATCCACGTTGACCACACATGAAGCGACTTTGTCATCAACCGTTCAGCCATCCTCAAACACATTATTTACAAGTGCAAATGTACAAACATCTTCAAGCATGACCAGTCTTTCTCCACAAACATCTCCGTCAACAAAAACTATTGTGAGCACAAGCCCTCATGCCACATCTAATGTACCATCTTCATCTTCAGTTACCTCAACAACAGGGCAAAAATCTTCAACAATCACATCAGAGACATCTGGCCCAACAACTCCATCTACAGTGTCAACACCCACTTTTACAACAAATGAAGTGACTTCATCATCAACCGTTCAGCCATCCACAAACACTTTATTTACAAGCCCAAATGTACATACATCTTCAAGCCCATATTCTACAAGCATGACCAGTGTTTCATCACAAACTTCTCCTTCAACAACAACTATTGTGAGCACAAGCCCTCATGCCACATCTAATATACCATCTTCATCTACAGTTACCTCAACAACTGGACAAAGATCTTCCACAATCACATCGGTAACATATGGCCCAACAACTCCATCTACAGTGTCAACATCCACTTTTACAACAAATGAAGTGACTTCCTCATCAACCGTTCAGCCATCCACAAACACTTTATTTACAAGTGCAAATGTACAAACATCTTCAAGCATGACCAGTGTTTCAGCACAAACTTCTCCTTCAACAACAATTGTTAGCACAAGCCCTAATGCAACTTCTAATGGACCATCATCGACTTCTGTTACCTCAACAACCGGGCAAAAATCTTCAACAATCACATTGGTGACATCAGGCCCAACAAGTTCTTCTCCTGTGCCAACATCCAAATTGACAACACATGAAGTGACTTCATCATCAACCGTTCAGCCATCCACAAACACAGTATTTTCAAGTGCAAATGTACATTCATCTTCAACACCATATGCTACAAGCATGACCAGTCTTTCTCCACAAACATTTCCGTCAACAACAACTATTGTGAGCACAAGCCCTCATGCTACATCTAATATACCATCTTCATCTTCAGTTACCTCAACAACAGGGCAAAAATCTTCAACAATCACATCAGAGACATCTGGCCCAACAACTCCATCTACAGTGTCAACACCCACTTTTACAACAAATGAAGTGACTTCATCATCAACAGTTCAGCCATCCACAAACACTTTATTTACAAGCCCAAATGTACATACATCTTCAAGCCCATATTCTACAAGCATGACCAGTGTTTCATCACAAACTTCTCCTTCAACAACAAAACTTTTGAGCACAAACCCTCATGCAACATCTAATATACCATCTTCATCTACAGTTACCTCAACAACTGGACAAAGATCTTCAACAATCACATCGGTAACATCTGGCCCAACAACTCCATCTACAGTGTCAACATCCACGTTGACCACACATGAAGCGACTTTGTCATCAACCGTTCAGCCATCCTCAAACACATTATTTACAAGTGCAAATGTACAAACATCTTCAAGCATGACCAGTCTTTCTCCACAAACATCTCCGTCAACAACAACTATTGTGAGCACAAGCCCTCATGCCACATCTAATGTACCATCTTCATCTTCAGTTACCTCAACAACAGGGCAAAAATCTTCAACAATCACATCGGTGACATCTGGCCCAACAACTCCATCTACAGTGTCAACATCCACTTTTACAACAAATGAAGTGACTTCATCATCAACCGTTCAGCCATCCACAAACACTTTATTTACAAGCCCAAATGTACATACATCTTCAAGCCCATATTCTACAAGCATGACCAGTGTTTCATCACAAACTTCTACTTCAACAACAAAACTTTTGAGCACAAACCCTCATGCAACATCTAATATACCATCTTCATCTACAGTTACCTCAACCACTGGACAAAGATCTTCAACAATCACATCGGTAACATCTGGCCCAACAACTCCATCTACAGTGTCAACATCCACGTTGACCACACATGAAGCGACTTTGTCATCAACCGTTCAGCCATCCTCAAACACATTATTTACAAGTGCAAATGTACAAACATCTTCAAGCATGACCAGTCTTTCTCCACAAACATCTCCGTTAACAACAACACTTTTGAGCACAAACCCTCATGCAACATCTAATATATCATCTTCATCTACAGTTACCTCAACCACTGGACAAAGATCTTCAACAATCACATCGGTAACATCTGGCCCAACAACTCCATCTACAGTGTCAACATCCACGTTGACCACACATGAAGCGACTTTGTCATCAACCGTTCAGCCATCCTCAAACACATTATTGACAAGTGCAAATGTACAAACATCTTCAAGCATGACCAGTCTTTCTCCACAAACATCTCCGTCAACAACAACTATTGTGAGCACAAGCCCTCATGCCACATCTAATGTACCATCTTCATCTTCAGTTACCTCAACAACAGGGCAAAAATCTTCAACAATCACATCGGTGACATCTGGCCCAACAACTCCATCTACAGTGTCAACATCCACTTTTACAACAAATGAAGTGACTTCATCATCAACCGTTCAGCCATCCACAAACACTTTATTTACAAGTGCAAATGTACAAACATCTTCAAGCATGACCAGTGTTTCAGCACAAACTTCTCCTTCAACAACAATTGTTAGCACAAGCCCTAATGCAACTTCTAATGGACCATCATCGGCTTCTGTTACCTCAACAACCGGGCAAAAATCTTCAACAATCACATTGGTGACATCAGGCCCAACAAGTTCTTCTACTGTGCCAACATCCAAATTGACAACACATGAAGTGACTTCATCATCAACCGTTCAGCCATCCACAAACACAGTATTTTCAAGTGCAAATGTACATTCATCTTCAACACCATATGCTACAAGCATGACCAGTCTTTCTCCACAAACATCTCCGTCAACAACAACTATTGTGAGCACAAGCCCTCAGGCCACATCTAATATACCATCTTCATCTTCAGTTACCGCAACAACAGGGCAAAAATCTTCAACAATCACATCAGAGACATCTGGCCCAACAACTCCATCTACAGTGTCAACACCCACTTTTACAACAAATGAAGTGACTTCATCATCAACCGTTCAGCCATCCACAAACACTTTATTTACAAGCCCAAATGTACATACATCTTCAAGCCCATATTCTACAAGCATGACCAGTGTTTCATCAAAAACTTCTCCTTCAAAAACAACACTTTTGAGCACAAACCCTCATGCAACATCTAATATACCATCTTCATCTACAGTTACCTCAACCACTGGACAAAGATCTTCAACAATCACATCGGTAACATCTGGCCAAACAACTCCATCTACAGTGTCAACATCCACGTTGACCACACATGAAGCGACTTTGTCATCAACCGTTCAGCCATCCTCAAACACATTATTTACAAGTGCAAATGTACAAACATCTTCAAGCATGACCAGTCTTTCTCCACAAACATCTCCGTCAACAACAACTATTGTGAGCACAAGCCCTCATGCCACATCTAATGTACCATCTTCATCTTCAGTTACCTCAACAACAGGGCAAAAATCTTCAACAATCACATCGGTGACATCTGGCCCAACAACTCCATCTACAGTGTCAACATCCACTTTTACAACAAATGAAGTGACTTCATCATCAACCGTTCAGCCATCCACAAACACTTTATTTACAAGTGCAAATGTACAAACATCTTCAAGCATGACCAGTCTTTCTCCACAAACATCTCCGTCAACAACAACTATTGTGAGCACAAGCCCTCATGCCACATCTAATGTACCATCTTCATCTTCAGTTACCGCAACAACAGGGCAAAAATCTTCAACAATCACATCAGAGACATCTGGCCCAACAACTCCATCTACAGTGTCAACACCCACTTTTACAACAAATGAAGTGACTTCATCATCAACCGTTCAGCCATCCACAAACACTTTATTTACAAGCCCAAATGTACATACATCTTCAAGCCCATATTCTACAAGCATGACCAGTGTTTCATCACAAACTTCTACTTCAACAACAAAACTTTTGAGCACAAACCCTCATGAAACATCTAATATACCATCTTCATCTACAGTTACCTCAACCACTGGACAAAGATCTTCAACAATCACATCGGTAACATCTGGCCCAACAACTCCATCTACAGTGTCAACATCCACGTTGACCACACATGAAGCGACTTTGTCATCAACCGTTCAGCCATCCTCAAACACATTATTTACAAGTGCAAATGTACAAACATCTTCAAGCATGACCAGTCTTTCTCCACAAACATCTCCGTTAACAACAACACTTTTGAGCACAAACCCTCATGCAACATCTAATATATCATCTTCATCTACAGTTACCTCAACCACTGGACAAAGATCTTCAACAATCACATCGGTAACATCTGGCCCAACAACTCCATCTACAGTGTCAACATCCATGTTGACCACACATGAAGCGACTTTGTCATCAACCGTTCAGCCATCCTCAAACACATTATTTACAAGTGCAAATGTACAAACATCTTCAAGCATGACCAGTCTTTCTCCACAAACATCTCCGTCAACAACAACTATTGTGAGCACAAGCCCTCATGCCACATCTAATGTACCATCTTCATCTTCAGTTACCTCAACAACAGGGCAAAAATCTTCAACAATCACATCGGTGACATCTGGCCCAACAACTCCATCTACAGTGTCAACATCCACTTTTACAACAAATGAAGTGACTTCATCATCAACCGTTCAGCCATCCACAAACACTTTATTTACAAGCCCAAATGTACATACATCTTCAAGCCCATATTCTACAAGCATGACCAGTGTTTCATCACAAACTTCTACTTCAACAACAAAACTTTTGAGCACAAACCCTCATGCAACATCTAATATACCATCTTCATCTACAGTTACCTCAACCACTGGACAAAGATCTTCAACAATCACATCGGTAACATCTGGCCCAACAACTCCATCTACAGTGTCAACATCCACGTTGACCACACATGAAGCGACTTTGTCATCAACCGTTCAGCCATCCTCAAACACATTATTTACAAGTGCAAATGTACAAACATCTTCAAGCATGACCAGTCTTTCTCCACAAACATCTCCGTTAACAACAACACTTTTGAGCACAAACCCTCATGCAACATCTAATATATCATCTTCATCTACAGTTACCTCAACCACTGGACAAAGATCTTCAACAATCACATCGGTAACATCTGGCCCAACAACTCCATCTACAGTGTCAACATCCACGTTGACCACACATGAAGCGACTTTGTCATCAACCGTTCAGCCATCCTCAAACACATTATTGACAAGTGCAAATGTACAAACATCTTCAAGCATGACCAGTCTTTCTCCACAAACATCTCCGTCAACAACAACTATTGTGAGCACAAGCCCTCATGCCACATCTAATGTACCATCTTCATCTTCAGTTACCTCAACAACAGGGCAAAAATCTTCAACAATCACATCGGTGACATCTGGCCCAACAACTCCATCTACAGTGTCAACATCCACTTTTACAACAAATGAAGTGACTTCATCATCAACCGTTCAGCCATCCACAAACACTTTATTTACAAGTGCAAATGTACAAACATCTTCAAGCATGACCAGTGTTTCAGCACAAACTTCTCCTTCAACAACAATTGTTAGCACAAGCCCTAATGCAACTTCTAATGGACCATCATCGGCTTCTGTTACCTCAACAACCGGGCAAAAATCTTCAACAATCACATTGGTGACATCAGGCCCAACAAGTTCTTCTACTGTGCCAACATCCAAATTGACAACACATGAAGTGACTTCATCATCAACCGTTCAGCCATCCACAAACACAGTATTTTCAAGTGCAAATGTACATTCATCCTCAACACCATATGCTACAAGCATGACCAGTCTTTCTCCACAAACATCTCCGTCAACAACAACTATTGTGAGCACAAGCCCTCAGGCCACATCTAATATACCATCTTCATCTTCAGTTACCTCAACAACAGGGCAAAAATCTTCAACAATCACATCAGAGACATCTGGCCCAACAACTCCATCTACAGTGTCAACACCCACTTTTACAACAAATGAAGTGACTTCATCATCAACCGTTCAGCCATCCACAAACACTTTATTTACAAGCCCAAATGTACATACATCTTCAAGCCCATATTCTACAAGCATGACCAGTGTTTCATCACAAACTTCTACTTCAACAACAAAACTTTTGAGCACAAACCCTCATGCAACATCTAATATACCATCTTCATCTACAGTTACCTCAACAACTGGACAAAGATCTTCAACAATCACATCGGTAACATCTGGCCCAACAACTCCATCTACAGTGTCAACATCCACGTTGACCACACATGAAGCGACTTTGTCATCAACCGTTCAGCCATCCTCAAACACATTATTTACAAGTGCAAATGTACAAACATCTTCAAGCATGACCAGTCTTTCATCACAAACTTCTCCTTCAACAACAACAGTTTTGAGCACAAACCCTCATGCAACATCTAATATACCATCTTCATCTTCAGTTACCTCAACAACAGGGCAAAAATCTTCAACAATCACATCAGAGACATCTGGCCCAACAACTCCATCTACAGTTTCAACATCCACTTTTACAACAAATGAAGTGACTTCATCATCAACCGTTCAGCCATCCACAAACACTTTGTTTACAAGTGCAAATGTACAAACATCTTCAAGCATGACCAGTGTTTCAGCACAAACTTCTCCTTCAACAACAATTGTTAGCACAAGCCCTAATGTAACTTCTAATGGACCATCATCGGCTTCTGTTACCTCAACAACCAGGCAAAAATCTTCAACAATCACATTGGTGACATCAGGCCCAACAAGTTCTTCTACTGTGCCAACATCCAAATTGACAACACATGAAGTGACTTCATCATCAACCGTTCAGCCATCCACAAACACAGTATTTTCAAGTGCAAATGTACATTCATCTTCAACACCATATGCTACAAGCATGACCAGTCTTTCTCCACAAACATCTCCGTCAACAACAACTATTGTGAGCACAAGCCCTCAGGCCACATCTAATATACCATCTTCATCTTCAGTTACCGCAACAACAGGGCAAAAATCTTCAACAATCACATCAGAGACATCTGGCCCAACAACTCCATCTACAGTGTCAACACCCACTTTTACAACAAATGAAGTGACTTCATCATCAACCGTTCAGCCATCCACAAACACTTTATTTACAAGCCCAAATGTACATACATCTTCAAGCCCATATTCTACAAGCATGACCAGTGTTTCATCACAAACTTCTCCTTCAACAACAACACTTTTGAGCACAAACCCTCATGCAACATCTAATATACCATCTTCATCTACAGTTACCTCAACAACTGGACAAAGATCTTCAACAATCACATCGGTAACATCTGGCCCAACAACTCCATCTACAGTGTCAACATCCACGTTGACCACACATGAAGCGACTTTGTCATCAACCGTTCAGCCATCCTCAAACACATTATTTACAAGTGCAAATGTACAAACATCTTCAAGCATGACCAGTCTTTCTCCACAAACATCTCCGTTAACAACAACTATTGTGACCACAAGCCCTCATGCCACATCTAATGTACCATCTTCATCTTCAGTTACCTCAACAACAGGGCAAAAATCTTCAACAATCACATCAGAGACATCTGGCCCAACAACTCCATCTACAGTGTCAACATCCACTTTTACAACAAATGAAGTGACTTCATCATCAACCGTTCAGCCATCCACAAACACTTTATTTACAAGTGCAAATGTACAAACATCTTCAAGCATGACCAGTGTTTCAGCACAAACTTCTCCTTCAACAACAATTGTTAGCACAAGCCCTAATGCAACTTCTAATGGACCATCATCGACTTCTGTTACCTCAACAACCGGGCAAAAATCTTCAACAATCACATTGGTGACATCAGGCCCAACAAGTTCTTCTACTGTGCCAACATCCAAATTGACAACACATGAAGTGACTTCATCATCGACCGTTCAGCCATCCACAAACACAGTATTTTCAAGTGCAAATGTACATTCATCTTCAACACCATATGCTACAAGCATGACCAGTCTTTCTCCACAAACATCTCCGTCAACAACAACTATTGTGAGCACAAGCCCTCAGGCCACATCTAATATACCATCTTCATCTACAGTTACCTCAACAACAGGGCAAAAATCTTCAACAATCACATCAGAGACATCTGGCCCAACAACTCCATCTACAGTGTCAACATCCACTTTTACAACAAATGAAGTGACTTCATCATCAACCGTTCAGCCATCCACAAACACTTTATTTACAAGCCCAAATGTACATACATCTTCAAGCCCATATTCTACAAGCATGACCAGTGTTTCATCACAAACTTCTACTTCAACAACAAAACTTTTGAGCACAAACCCTCATGCAACATCTAATATACCATCTTCATCTACAGTTACCTCAACCACTGGACAAAGATCTTCAACAATCACATCGGTAACATCTGGCCCAACAACTCCATCTACAGTGTCAACATCCACGTTGACCACACATGAAGCGACTTTGTCATCAACCGTTCAGCCATCCTCAAACACATTATTTACAAGTGCAAATGTACAAACATCTTCAAGCATGACCAGTCTTTCTCCACAAACATCTCCGTCAACAACAACTATTGTGAGCACAAGCCCTCAGGCCACATCTAATGTACCATCTTCATCTTCAGTTACCTCAACAACAGGGCAAAAATCTTCAACAATCACATCGGTGACATCTGGCCCAACAACTCCATCTACAGTGTCAACACCCACTTTTACAACAAATGAAGTGACTTCATCATCAACCGTTCAGCCATCCACAAACACTTTATTTACAAGTGCAAATGTACAAACATCTTCAAGCATGACCAGTGTTTCAGCACAAACTTCTCCTTCAACAACAATTGTTAGCACAAGCCCTAATGCAACTTCTAATGGACCATCATCGGCTTCTGTTACCTCAACAACCGGGCAAAAATCTTCAACAATCACATTGGTGACATCAGGCCCAACAAGTTCTTCTACTGTGCCAACATCCAAATTGACAACACATGAAGTGACTTCATCCCCAACAGTCCAGCGGTCTACAGAATCTACCCATACAACTGTAAATAAAGAGACATCAAGTCCACATTCCACAAGCAGGACCAGTCTTTCTTCACAAACACCTCCTTCAACAATGACAATTGTGAGCACAAGCCCTCATGCCACATCTAATGGACCATTTTCAGTTACCTCAACAACTGAGCAAACATTTTCAACAAGCACTTTATTTACACCTACATCAACAACTAATCAAGGTACTTTTTCTCTCAAGTAACCATGTTCATTTGCTTAATGCATCTGGATAGTTTGTTTCACCTCAAACACATTTTTCTCCTCAGTGACACCAACTACCTGCCAAGAATTTGTTTATGGTGACAACTGCATCTATGGTTTTAATAACACCCAACCTATTATTGGTGAGTTAACTATTCATAAACCATCATTTTATTTGTATTTATCTTGGTACACAAGCCTTTTTTCATTTTTTAATCACATTTTCTATTTTGCCATCACTGAGCACTGTTTTCACTTTATACTTTTAAATGCAAATGTATGTGAATTAATTAATGGGCTGGCTCACTGTCATACAAAATGAACCTGTTGGTACAAATAATGTTACATTCACCTTGTCTTTGACCTTAAACACTCACGTAAGTTAAAGATTTGTTATAGTCAAACCTGTATTATAGTTTCGTACCTTGACACGCTTCAGCCGCATTCCGCTGCTTTCCTCAGAAGTGTCACGTCGTGTTATTGTGATATGTATGGTCGGCTTACCTTGTCAGAATTGTATTCCAGAACATTGGTATGCCCTCTAGATTTTCCAAATCCATGAGGTACTTTTTCTGCTAGCAGTGGTCTTAAACTGCATAATTGAGCTGTTGTTCCGCTTGTCTCTTAAGCTACAACACTAAAATACCTATTTAACTATAAGAAATCCTAAACTTGAAGACCTAATTGCACAACATGTCTATAGCCCTTTAACATACTGTATATGTTTTTCCTTTTCATTTTGTAGACAACGGAGGACAACTAACTCGCAAAGTAAATATTACTTTGGTTATCAACATAATATTCGACAACAGCTACTTGAATTTGAATTCTCCTGAATCCAAACATTTCAGCATCAAATTAGTAGAACAGGTAAAGAACACAAATCTGCTTTTGTTAACTTTATGAATTTAGTCCTTTCTATTATTACATGTTTAACATACAGTGAGTAACATTTCCCTTACATTTCAGCTTGAACCACTGTGCAGAAAAGCAGATCCCAACACTTTTAAATCTATAGAAGTCATCAGACTATCGTAGGTTTTCACATAGGAAATCACCCACTGAAGCTTCCATCATTTGTCATTTTACCATATTTGATTATTTATTCTTTCTTTTTAGTGCTGGGAGTGTTTTAGCAGAGACTGAAGTGAGTTACAAGTATGTAAACAGTGAATCCCAAATCCAGTATGTCAACAACCAATTGGAGACTGTACTGACAAATATCTTAAATGACACAACCAACTTGAACAATATTGGAGCGGCATTCAATACTTCAACTCCCCATTTAAAAACAGTCACATTTGAGTCACCTTCACTGACAAGTAAGTCTCAATTGTCCATTACTATAAAATATATATATATATATAATATAAATAACTGATCAGTTCTTCCACCTTACAGATATTACTCAGTTGGAACCTTACATCAACTGCACAAACTTTGCTGACTATACTAAAAAGTTGATCAATGGGAGCTGGACGTGTGTTGGGCCGTGCGATACAATCCCTAACTACTGTAATCGCCATGGGGACTGCTACAATCATATTATTCTTGGACCAATCTGCTTGTAAGATATACTTTTTACACATTTTTTTCATTCAATTTTGCTTTTATTATTATCATTACTATTATTATATTATTAAGTAGAGTATTAAGTACTCGTTTTGTCCTTTTACTCACACACACGTTCACATTTATGATAATCAACTATGAAAACATATAATGAATATGATTCCATAAATCCTTGTTTTCCTGCAGCTGCTATAACTCGAGTATGGAGCAGTACCACGGCGCGCGGTGTGAGCTTTTTAGCTGGGGACAAGGTTTCTATGGAGCTCTGTTTGGGTCACTGGCTGCTGCCTTTCTGCTCCTCTGCATCATCATCATCGCTGCTGTTGCTTACAGAAGACGAAGGCACGCTGGCATTTGGTTAGTATTCATACGATACTTAAAATGAACCACATCTACCACACAACTAGATAAAATAATCATAATATTCTTTGCAGGACAAGGAGGGATTCTTCAGACGGACGACTCTCTGCATTTGAAGAAGACTTTTTCAATTACAGAGGTTTGTTTTACTGTTTACTTGATAAAGAAACATACTATAAATTCAACACAGGCAATTTTCATAGTTTTAACGCATTTACATGTTACCACGGTGGAGTGATAGAACAGTAGGAAAAAAAATAACGCTCTACAGTTAGCAGTAGAATCCTCACTGACCATGCTGGTAGTCCAGTGGTCTAACAGCAGCACATGTGCAAGGCTCTGTGCAGCTGGACCTCAGCGTTGAAGAAGTTATTCCCGGTTCTGACAAGCAGAATCAAAGAATCCATTAAACGGAATAAAGGCTGGTTAAACTTGGACAGAGTATCTCCAAAACTATAGCTCTCTATGCTCCTGTCGACCATATCTATAAATGCGGCCCAAGAAAGGAAAAGTGCTAAAATGAAGAAGCAAAAATCAACTGGAGAGCAAAACAATGTATCATAATTTCCCACGTAATTGTCAAAATGTTTTTCTGGTGTTCTGTTTATCTTGCGTGAACATTGTCTTTTCTTCTTTTATAGGAGATCACAACTTGGGATTCTCTAACACATGATTGAACCTTCGTAACTGATCACAATAAATCCACTAAATTATTCAACTTATTTATCTATTAATTTATTTGAAATTTGCGCTGTAATAATTGTTGATCCTTTGTTCAAAAATAAATCCTTGAAAGCAGACTCAGTCGTGTTGCCAATCTTTAAGAAGTCTTTTCAATTAATCACCCAAAAGAAATAAAAATGATTCCCCCAACCTGGAACTCTATTTGGGCCCTAGATGGCGCCATTTTGCTTTTATAAAACGCACACAAGAATTGCAGCTTTTTCCTCAAGGTTTGAGGAGGTCTGCTTCAACCATGTGTGAAGTGTTTGAGATCAGATCAAATAACTTGTATATTTATACTTCATTAATCACTGTTCACTTGCAATTATATTAATTCCAAAGTGTCTTTGACTATTTAAATGAGATTTACCATATACTGTATAGAAACTAAAATGCATAATGTATAGTTCCTTTTATATGATAATGTAACAAGAACCTTTTTATTAACAATTTATTCCTACACAGGAGTTAGGTTTGATGCCTCAGTAGTGAAAAGAGTTATATCTCCATCTAGTGGCACATCCACAAACAATGATTCATTATTCATATTTAAAATGCACAGTCTCTATTCTCTGGCCTGTGTAATGTTTAACCAGCTACTCTGGAGTTAGAGTTAAACATTGACTTCTCAGACCGACTGGCTCTTGATGCAAATGATAATGACAATTCAAATCCACAAAGAGCTCAATGCACTGATTGTTCTAGTAGGATTTGTGGTAGTTTTATGCAAAGGTTAGAATGTCTTCGATCTTCAAAAAAAATATATATATATAAGTCAAGCAAGTTTTTAAAAGCTGAATTGTAATGAAACAAGCTACTTCTGTAATGAAATACACTTAAATGCACTTAAAGCTGTGCCTTCCAGTTGAGCAGTTTGATGTGTTACAATGAAAGAGTAGCAAGCAAAGCATTCACCTTTTCATCCCCATATTCATTCAAATTCATTACAGTCGATGCAGTAATATCTATTTCATTGAAGAAAGACTGCTTCACTGCTTCATCCAAATAATTGTAGTTAAATAATTTGTTTCTGTTTAAATTAGCACATTTGAAATTACAATTTTAGATTAGGAACAAATTCTACAACACAAATATTCAGCTCAAAATGTGAACTGCGGCAAGTCTAATGACATGATGCAATTTCTCGACCTATTACTTACTATACAACATTGATAGCACATGCCTTGTCAAAAGTATATAGGCTTTGCAATTATTGAAAATACACTCAAGTGTATTCAGTCTCTTTGACCCACTTTAAGTTCAGGCAGTTTAAAATGGCCTGATTATTTATAATGGTGTTTGTGGTTTAGCACTATCACCACATACAGGGAAGTGATCAGAGACTAAATTGAATACGGGCAGCAATGGGTGCTACAAGGAGAATCAGCATCGTCCAAACCAGGAAGAAATCTCTAGCTGTCAGTCAACCATTGTGAGTTGCGCTTCTGGATAGAGGCCAGTCATAATAGGGAACAGCATGAGGGCGTGTGGGTGATAAAACAGGCCAAACAGCTGAGCTAAGAGTTCACAGTCTTTAAGAAATAAGCAGGAAGCAAAATCATAAATAAGTACTTTTTTATTTTACATCCTTTTGTTCAAAGATTATATACTTCAACTGTTCATAGCAAATGGAATTGTTAAATACTGTACACTGCATACTCTCCCAGTGCATCTTTTCACCTACATCCGAGCGATAATTTCAATTTCTTCATCTTCAACATAAGACATGAATACCTTAAGATTAAATAGTATCAGTGTATGATGTAAACATTCTTTAAAAAGCAAAGGAAGGGGTTACAACATTTTGTGAGCAGAAGGGAAAGAAACAATAAACTTCAATGTCCGTGTTTTGACCTCAGCAGTATCAAAAACGTAAATTTTCAATCAAGGTTACTACAGATATATGCTACATTTACCCAAGTTTGAGAACAGTAAAATTCAAACATTTTCTGAGCTGCCAGCAGCCAAAGTGTCTGAAGAGGCCACACCCACTGCAATCATGTAAGACAGGAATGCATGAGTAGAACTGGAAAAGTCTGTGTCAGGTAAACCATGTCTATTTAGTCTGTGCGACAGGTTGGCCAAACATCTGTGCTAGATATCAATTTTCCTTTAAGGAGATTTGGTTACACTATACCAGAGAAAGGTTGGGTTAGTTATGCAACATTTAGATCTCTATGGTGATACAAAGATGCAAATATGGCCTTACATGTAGATTACATGTAGCACTTTTTAGGACTGGGTTAGTAGTAATTCATATTAAAATTGTGCAAATAAGTATGTCAGGACCTTGAGATCCATACTGTAAGTACAGGTCAGTTTAGGGTAGTTAACAGGAGGTAGTACAAATTATATTATATCAACTAAAGGCTCACAGCTTGACCACAGACTCATATAAGACAGTTAGGTTTTGGATACATTCACAACATTTATCTTGCACAGAAAAGTAACAAGTATTCTCTTTGTCACCAAATCTCTCACACATTTAAACATACAGTACATGTAATCATTATCCAGGAGCTACCGCTAAAACTCTCCCATGACACAACCAGAACACAGAGGTGCGTTTTGTGCTTAAATCCTTCATTTTCCAGCATTTTATTCTTCATATAAAGTCTGGTTACTGACCTATTGTCCCTTTTCACTCACAAAGTATGAAACCCCACAATGCATTTCATATAAAAAAAAACAAACACTGAGCATGAGGTCCGAGGCCAGCTTGTACCTTGACACCACAATAGTCAATACAACAAATTAAACATTATATAAAAATAGGTTTTCTTATTGAATCTTTACCTAAACCTTGAGCCAGCGATATCTCACCATCTCAGCTGCTATAAACCACAGTTACCAGTAACTAATGCAGTGCGCACATACCTTGTGTGTGTTCACAAGAGAATCTATCATAAAAAAACAGCGGTTTAGAGTGTTCTATGGTCCAATGTTGCTTATTTAATACAAATATAGTATGCAAAGGTTTTCAAACAAAATCCACAGGTGTTTTCTTTTGACTGTGATAGTCCCACTCTGAGTTTGATACATCCATATCTCGGGCTGATGGCTCGTCCAATAGAAAGTAATGTGTGTTGCTATCTTTCTGTCCATTTACCATAACAGGAAAGATACGAGGCGACCCCTCGCTGTTCTGCCTCACTAAACCCCGATAAACATATTTAGGATCTGGAGCAAAGCTCTGTGTAGGAGGCATCTCTCCGTTGATGTACAGGGGCAGACTATTGGGACTGGGGGTGCGGGAGCAGCCTCTGGACATTGGGTCGCGAGGTGGGAGTTTGGGAGGTTTGTCCTCGTCACTGTAGGCTCCAGAGACCTCGGCTGACCAGCGACGGGGGTCCTCAGTCTTTTGGAGCCGTGGGGGGATGGGAGGGGGCACTTCAGATTTGTATGTACTGTACATGTTTCGTTTAGACTGAAGGTTCAAAAAAGAGGATTTATTAAATGACCCCGCTGGGCCCGACTGTGTGCGGCGAACCCGTCTCTGAGTCTTGTCTTGTAACTGCCTGGGACATACAGGGATTTCTTCTGTCCCCTGCCATGGCGCTCGCTGCTCAGTGGGAGCATTTTGCAACTCGTGCCTCTCAGGAGTTGGAGTTTGGTGATGGTTTGTGTGGAGATGGTTTCCCTGGTGATGGTTTCCCTGGTGATGGTTTCCCTGGTGATAGTTTCCCTGGTGTTGGTTTTCCAGGTGATGTTGTGGTGTTTGGGTGGATCTGGGGCTCTGAGGACCATGGTCACTGAAAGCATGGTTCACTTGGCCATGGAATCTGAGGCTTCTTCGGCCGTGTCCAAATCGCACAGGTTTGTTTATCTGATTATCGGCCACAAGTCGACAGCTATCATCCCAATTTGTAAAATTTTCCTCATTTTCCAAGCTCTGTAAAGAGCAGGAGTCTGTCTGCAGGGGGATGGGGGGCAGAGGCTTAGAGCACCTGCTTGAAGTCTGTGGGGGACTGCAGCCTCTGTGTGCAGACTGTGGCTGGGACAGGATGTGGGTGTCCTCCGACGAGCTGGGCGTGGAGGGTTCAGGGGTGCAGGACAGGGAGAGGTAGGCCGGCCGGGGCTTCTTAAGAAGCTTCTGTGTTCCTGGACTGGGCTTGTGTCCTACACACATACAGGAGGTTAGTCTCATATTACAAAGTATGTTTGGAAACTGAGCAGATTATATTGCGTTACTTACTTTCATAACTCGGAGATAGAGGAGGGGACTCTCTGTGGTACAAATTCACTTTTGGATCTGTGTAGGCTGATTTTATACTAAAGCTGAAAAGAACAGAAGACATTAGGAGGTGGAAGAGGAAAGTATTTTCACTTCAACGGTGACTCCAGGAAGGTCTTAAGTGGCATTCACTCCTGAACACTCACTTGGGATTTGCTGGATGAAGGTACCCCCAGGATGACTTCGAGTCCATGCTGTGGTAGCAGCTGCCCCAGAGGAAGGGGTTCTCAAGAGGGAAAGAGGTCTCCTGGGCAGTCAGGCCCACTGTGGACATGCTCCAGGCAGCCTCGAGTCGCATCAAAACCAGCAAACTCTGAGATCGCCCGGCTGGCCAACACTTCTACTCCTGCGAGATACAGAGGAGACAAACCAAGTTCAAATTTACAACTGCAAACAAGGTCTACACACAAAACATAAAAGGCAAAGCATTACAACCAAGTAATCACTATTGTTGTTATGTTTTAAGTTTTTAAAGTGAATTAACAGAAGTGGCCTAAAAGAGCAGCATTTATTTAACTGAGCAAAATTAGACAAAAACAAAAGTCCAGCAATAATTGATGTTCTATTTTGTATAGAACATTTACAGTTGAATTACAAAGGGCTCACTAAAATCCCACTTGGCCTGAACAGCAGACAAAAGAAGTGGCTCTCCTGTTACAAAAGATCTATGTTGCAAGAGCTGCTGATGTCAAATGACCCGCATGTTTACGTCAACTATGTGTCAGTCAGGCCGACACGTGTTTGTGCAATTTTTATAGACTAATTCAAAACCACCTACTGAGCCACCTTTTCTAATGAAACGAGCAGCTTATTGGACAGTGTAGGCACATAAAATAAATGATCTAATTTTCGGTTTTACATTTAGATATTGTTGATGGAAAATGGAAATGTAAAACATGCCAATTTTGTACAACAATGAACAAAAAGAGAGCAAAGTGGATGAGTTAGTGGGTTATTGGATGGGTGAAATTGATTTGGTTTTAGATTCTAGATTGTGATGGGGGGCAACAACCAGATTTCTCTATTGAGTACCTGCTATTCTGATGATAAATCTCTAAAAGTAAAAGTAAATTAATTGATGTTGATGTAGCTATTAGTGACTAAACCATAGAACTTGCTATAACACAGCAAAGATCTATATTTAAACAATCAGGCTACTATAGCAACTACTGAGCTGCCGAGGAGGGTACAAGCAAACCTTTAGCCAAGAAGAAATAAAGCACATATTTTCAAGATTATGTACTGTAAATGCATGTATTTTTTTTCTATTAAAAACAAAATCAACGCATGTATTCCTGCTGATAAGGCACATGACACAATGCAGCAAAGTCATTTTTATGTCAGTGTTAAAAACAGGTGCATAGTGTCAACCCTGGAGGCTCTGGATGATGTATGTGCAGTGACACGTTGTTCTGCTTATAATGTGGCCGTGCTGATTGAAAACCACACAGGCCCCTCGCTCCTTGCTCTCCAACGAGCTAAAGTTATGTTCTGCCCTGACAGCTGTCGAGAAACAAAGCTCTAAAACAACAGGAAGCCCAGGGCATCAGCAACAGCCAAAACTGCCCCGAACAGGAATGCAATCCCCTCTGTGACCAGGGCCATCGATTCGGGTTCGAACGGGACGGGAAGCAACTTGATATTCGATAATGAACCTCCTGGGGCTCCGGCTTCCTCCAGCAACAGGTGCAGACACAGTTCATCCTGGCAGACGACCACGAGTGCGCTCACAGAAACAAGATTTTTACAATGTGGCGTGATCATACGGCGGGTTTTGCATGCAATCAATTCAGGGCTTTTGAGAGAAAATGAATGGTCAAGGTTTTCTACACATTACTGAGAGAATTGATGTGAAAACGGGAGATCAAATATTGCAGTAGGGCTGTTTGATTATATATATATATATATATATATGTTAAAAAAAGGACAGTTTGATCTTTAATCTTATTTAAATCTTAGTTGAAATCAGGATTATTCAAACCATTCAGAGAGAAGGTGGGGCATCATTGTGCCTAAAATGAAGCGACCCAGGTGATGAAATGAAAGTAGGTGACTGGTGAATAGACACTCTACAAGGAAAATAAAATCATGAAGCCACTTCTCCACTCAAGGAAACACACTGGACCTTCCATTGCAGACTGGTTCATTGCACAGCTTTATGACAGCAGCAACATGATGAGGAGGTTTGTAGGACAAGCAGTTTAGGATGTTGGGTTGAAATATGCACAATCCAAGCGCTGCTCTTGCTAAGTGCTATACTAAAAGAATGGCAGATCTGTTTTCATCCAGGAGTTGAAAAGATCATCCTTCACAATGTTAATCTGACAGACTTTACCCCAAAGACCTTCCTGATGACGCGACATGTAAACTGTAATGTTTGTGCTCTGCTTGTTTCATTTGACAGACATAACCATCCTCATTGAAGATGAGAGAACATACTTTTACACTCCAGCGCTCGCACTTAAGCAAAAGAAGATTATCATTCATTCTCATGTCAATTCCGCGCGGAAATGAGACGGAGGGAGAAGACGTTGGCAGTATTTATAGTCCGCGCGGGTTTCATGCGGTGTCAACGGTAGAAATCGGAGTTGCTGCTGTGAAATCCCGTTCAATCGTCCTCATAGTTACAGTTTCCCCCTGACGCCGACGCGGAAAATCATGTCCAATAAATCCACGGTCCACGCGGACGGTGCGCGAGGGGGCGTGTCAGTCAAATGACGACACTTGGCCCCTCGCGCGCCGTCAAACATGAACCTATAATGTTTTATGCAATTATGGTGAAAAAGCTTAACTATGCTGTGGTTGCAAAGTCTTTCAGTGATAGAAGTGTAGATAATATTAAAATATATTAATTAACGCTTGATTAATTCATTCGTTTTTTGTCCCATACAACACTTTATGGTACAAGATACAGATCATTTTGAGAGGCTTACACTGAAAACAAACGGTATTCATTCACTTAGTGTTTGCAAATAGTTGTTTTAACCAACTTTTTGTCCACAAAGTTGTGCTATAGTACATTAATTACCCTTATCTCTGAAATCATCCATATGTGACCTGCCTTAAACCTACATAGTAAAATATCTGGTAGGACAGTTACATATGTCACTATGAAGAGTTATTCCCTCTGTTTCATGAACGAAACAACATTTGGTTTACATAGAGATTATTGCTACATTAGGTATTATTATTCATATTCTAACGATTGGCCACTCACAAGTTACAATAACTAAAACAAACAGCAGAGTGTACAATTAAACAAGAGCATGTTATTTACCTCAGTTTGAAAGATCTTTACCTTACCCTTGCTCAACACTCCTTTACAGCAACTTTGTTTGACAATATTTCAACACCCATTTAAGCAATCTCCTCAACTACGCACCCAGTTATTCTCTTATCTCACCGTGTTTAGTATAGTGACAACATATAGCTTTATATGTTAACTTAAACTAGGCCTATCTATTATTTTGTACAACGTCTAATATGGATATGTATTAATATTACTACCACACACTACAACAGCTACAGCTACTATTTCTACTAGTGCAGGCTTTATTATCACCCAGTTTTAGTTCAAAATTGCACACCAGAGGTAAAATGTACATTCCACTTTCTACTACAACGGTGTATTTACTCAACTGTCATCAATATTCTACTTTATAATCATGATACAAGCAGCCTATACAAATCAAAACCTCCATCCCAGTAGGCTATTGTATATTGTATTACATATTACTATTAGTCCGTATACAGCCATCATTATATAAGGACTGTCCCTTTTTTTAGTTGTCCTTTGACCAATCAAAATGTGAAATAAATCATAAACCATCACGTCTACAACATCTACCTACCTCATCTTTGTCCAGTGTAATTACAACGTCTCCTGAGCAATGAATAAACACGGAAGAGGCTTTTTTAGTCTTGACTTTCTCCTCTATGTTACAAGGCTTAAGTGACTTTCTGACGGGACATCCAGGCACAGCAGGGCACGCGGGACGATCACACCCCGCTGGTGACAGAGGCTCGTGGGACCAGCTCTACCTGTGCGCGCAGCTCACTTGACCGGATTGAGATAATAATGGTTAAAAGCCCTCAGAGCAGCAAAGTGACTCATAGCACCACATGCAAGGCTGATATTCTTACACACTGTCCTTATGGCAATGACAAAAATAAAATAAAATAGAATAAATAAAGTCCTTTTAAGGATTTACGCGTAAAAATGACTTAAACGCACGAGAGATACTAAATGTCAAGGCATTTGCAGCGCGCACAACACCAGGCTCAAATGCGTGTGAAATGCCAGGGTGCTGTAAACGTGTAAATAAGGTGTTATAAAACAATGAATGGAGTAACGTCGCTGCACCAACCTGAAGCATGTGGACAACAACATCCCAAAGTTACTACAGCTTTAAAATACTGTCTCAACTTACCTAAATAACTGTGCAGTGTATTGTTCTGCTGCTGACTTGACCCGGACTTTGGAGAAAATATAGATCCTCCTTTGTTATTAGTCTCCTCGTATTCAGATCACAGAAACATTAGACAGGGGGGCCCGAGCGTGCACACGTCGCTCCAGTAATAATGTGTTACTTTTCTAGGCTTCACTCGTAGGACAGAATTATTTTAAGGTCCAAAGCAGCTCTGGAGAGGGGCTGGCTCCGCCCACACGCGCTCTTAAAGGCGCAGAGTCCCATTTGTGCGTGTTCCCGCTGCAGAGCGCAGAGCGTGCAGCCGCGCAGGACACGCACCAGACATTGTTTTACACGCGTTTCATGCGTGAGGAGAGAAACGTAGCTCTCTTTTAGCACATGTCAGTCCAAAAAGTCATCATGTGAGATTAACGGGTATTGGGTTGTTCAAATGACCCTTTTCTCTAATTTAGTGCCTCAAGTGCACACATGGATGTTATCTGTTATAGTGTCCACAAGCTGCAAAAATATGATCTAATAGGAACTCGCCAACAGTCATATCATATCATGTCATAGCAATGCCTAAATATTGCATTACCTTTAACCTATTTAGAGTTTGTAAACAAGAATGTTGGTTCCTTATGTTAGGGGAACTTAAACACAGGGAATAAAGTTGCATACATTCGACCAGATGTGTGTCAGTGCATGCAAAAAAAGAATACAATGTACCTGGTTCTCAATCTGTGGTTTGTTTGTGTACCACTGGTGGTATACTTCCAAAAGCACGCATCATTTTGTTCTCCTGCATGTTCTCAGTTAGTACTGTGGTAATGGTGTAACTATCTGTGTTAGACCTATTGGCTCTATCTCAGATCTGGTTTAGATCTGATGGTACTCGGAAAGCCATTTTTTTTGTATGTAGTACTTGGTGTATAAAGTAAAAATGTTTGACAACTATTGAGCGTGTATCTTAAAATGTGTTGAATCAATGTTCATTTAACTATCGAGAAATAGTTTGCATACTATTTTTGCAAGCAACTTATTGAATACATCATATAGTTTGGCAAGCTAACAATAGATCTATTTAAAAGTCAAAAATATCACCACAAACAAAAAAAACAAATTAAATTAAATAAAGGCCACATCTTTATCACATCTTTTGTTTTTGTTTAGCATGCTAGTTTTTTTTTTTAATTGAATGAAAAACATACCGATGTAGCCGTGGACAGTTCCATAGTGCTCATGTGTTTTGGCATCTAGCGTTGGACAATCACCGGCCGTCTCTATGGTCATTTTCTGCTGCCGAGCCTGTTCTTTTGTTCATCTGATTTCATGCATAATTAGGTTACCAAGGCTACTTTGCAAAGTGGCCATCTTGCACCCTTTGTGTCCATTAGGCTAACCGAGTTAAGCAAACTCAACAGTGACATGCATGTTCCTCAAACAGAGCCACACAATGGTCCTGCTAAATCAATAGTGACTGAAAAGCAGCAAAGGCGTGTGAAGAGGGTGTTCTTGCACGAGTTTGTAAATCTTTTACAGGTCGGGCATTGGGGGCATAGCGCTGCAGCCATCTTATTATCACATATTTGGCCCCACGCTGAGAGCAGACTGTGCTAATCCCTCTTTATGATTTCAGACACATTTTTGGGATTCCTCCAGACCAGTTGTGACCAGCAAAGCGGCGAGAGGACCAAAAGTACAGTATGTGATATTTATGTATGAGTACTGCTGTGTGAGTATTGATTTACAGCAGTGTTTTCCAACCAGGGGTACGCAAGCACTTAACAGGGATTCTTATTAAAAAATGTCCTTGAAGAAGAACTTTTTTAGGAATATTTTTGAGAATTATGGACACCAATTTCATACAAATTAGACAATATAGTAATAACTGCCAATATCCCACTATAGTAAACTACTGACTTAAAGCACTCTATGGAACATGCATGTGACACGTTTTCTGTTTAAAATCTGTTATAATAGTTGTTTCTGCTAAAAAAGCATAGGGCCTACAAAATACATTTCAAATATTCTAAACAAAACAAACAATCCAAACAGAAAGGTTCTCTTAAAAGTACGTACAGTAACAGTTCTTGTTTAACAACAAAACAAGTCAAATAATCAAATTTAAAAACATGCACTAATTTTGTGAATATTAAATAATGTAGAAGGCACTTTATTTGCTTTGCAGGAAGGAATAATTAATAGATGTATATGTTATTTTATTTAAAAAGTAAAACTAATAGTATTGATTAGCCTGTATGTCATTTAGATGACAGGCAACAAGCGCAAAATTTGTTCCCATATTTGGGAGAATGCATTCTCATTTATCTGCTTTTTTGTGATATAAAATCCAGGTAATTTATTTGTATTTATTACATATTTATTAATCAATTTTATATCTAAATCCAACTTGGTGAGACTTATTCATCCGTTTGTCATCTCGGAAGTACATCTCGGACATGTTAGTGCCATATGAACCATCTCAGGGACCGGCCTCCTGCTGGTGCCAGAGTCAGGACTAAACATGGCCCGGCCTCCTGCTGGTGCCAGAGTCAGGACTAAACATGGCCCGGCCTCCTGCTGGTGCCCAGAGTCAGGACTAAACATGGCCCAGCCTCCTGCTGGTGCCCAGAGTCAGGACTAAACATGGACCGGCCTCCTGCTGGTTCCCAGAGTCAGGACTAAACATAGATCGGCCTCCTGCTGGTGCCCAGAGTCAGGACTAAACATGGACCGGCCTCCTGCTGGTTCCCAGAGTCAGGACTAAACATAGATCGGCCTCCTGCTGGTGCCCAGAGTCAGGAGTAAACATGGACCGGCCTCCTGCTGGTGCCTAGAGTCAGGACTAAACATGGACCCTAAATATGGACCGGCCTCCTGCTGGTGCCAGAGTCAGGACTAAATATGGACCGGCCTCCTGCTGGTGCCAGAGTCAGGACTAAACATGTACAGGCCTCCTGCTGGTGCCAGAGTCAGGACTAAACATGGACCAGCCTCCTGCTGGTGCCAGAGTCAGGACTAAACATGGACCGGCCTCCTGCTGGTGCCAGAGTCAGGACTAAACATGGACCGGCCTCCTGCTGGTGCCAGAGTCAGGACTAAACATGGACCGGCCTCCTGCTGGTGCCAGAGTCAGGACTAAACATGGACCGGCCTCCTGCTGGTGCCAGAGTCAGGACTAAACATGGACCGGCCTCCTGCTGGTGCCAGAGTCAGGACTAAACATGGACCGGCCTCCTGCTGGTGCCAGAGTCAGGACTAAACATGGACCGGCCTCCTGCTGGTGCCCAGAGTCAGGACTAAACATGGACCGGCCTCCTGCTGGTGCCAGAGTCAGGACTAAACATGGACCGGCCTCCTGCTGGTGCCAGAGTCAAGACTAAACATGGACCGGCCTCCTGCTGGTGCCAGAGTCAGGACTAAACATGGACCGGCCTCCTGCTGGTGCCAGAGTCAGGACTAAACATGGACCGGCCTCCTGCTGGTGCCCAGAGTCAGGACAAAACATGGACCGGCCTCCTGCTGGTGCCAGAGTCAGGACAAAACATGGACCGGCCTCCTGCTGGTGCCAGAGTCAAGACTAAACATGGACCGGCCTCCTGCTGGTGCCAGAGTCAGGACTAAACATGGACCGGCCTCCTGCTGGTGCCCAGAGTCAGGACTAAACATGGACCGGCCTCCTGCTGGTGCCAGAGTCAGGACTAAACATGGACCGGCCTCCTGCTGGTGCCAGAGTCAGGACTAAACATGGACCGGCCTCCTGCTGGTGCCAGAGTCAGGACTAAACATGGACCGGCCTCCTGCTGGTGCCAGAGTCAGGACTAAACATGGACCGGCCTCCTGCTGGTGCCAGAGTCAGGACTAAACATGGACCGGCCTCCTGCTGGTGCCCAGAGTCAGGACTAAACATGGACCGGCCTCCTGCTGGTGCCAGAGTCAGGACTAAACATGGACCGGCCTCCTGCTGGTGCCAGAGTCAGGACTAAACATGGACCGGCCTCCTGCTGGTGCCCAGAGTCAGGACAAAACATGGACCGGCCTCCTGCTGGTGCCAGAGTCAGGACTAAACATGTACAGGCCTCCTGCTGGTGCCAGAGTCAGGACTAAACATGGACCAGCCTCCTGCTGGTGCCAGAGTCAGGACTAAACATGGACCGGCCTCCTGCTGGTGCCAGAGTCAGGACTAAACATGGACCGGCCTCCTGCTGGTGCCAGAGTCAGGACTAAACATGGACCGGCCTCCTGCTGGTGCCAGAGTCAGGACTAAACATGGACCGGCCTCCTGCTGGTGCCAGAGTCAGGACTAAACATGGACCGGCCTCCTGCTGGTGCCAGAGTCAGGACTAAACATGGACCGGCCTCCTGCTGGTGCCAGAGTCAGGACTAAACATGGACCGGCCTCCTGCTGGTGCCCAGAGTCAGGACTAAACATGGACCGGCCTCCTGCTGGTGCCAGAGTCAGGACTAAACATGGACCGGCCTCCTGCTGGTGCCAGAGTCAAGACTAAACATGGACCGGCCTCCTGCTGGTGCCAGAGTCAGGACTAAACATGGACCGGCCTCCTGCTGGTGCCAGAGTCAGGACTAAACATGGACCGGCCTCCTGCTGGTGCCCAGAGTCAGGACAAAACATGGACCGGCCTCCTGCTGGTGCCAGAGTCAGGACAAAACATGGACCGGCCTCCTGCTGGTGCCAGAGTCAAGACTAAACATGGACCGGCCTCCTGCTGGTGCCAGAGTCAGGACTAAACATGGACCGGCCTCCTGCTGGTGCCCAGAGTCAGGACTAAACATGGACCGGCCTCCTGCTGGTGCCAGAGTCAGGACTAAACATGGACCGGCCTCCTGCTGGTGCCAGAGTCAGGACTAAACATGGACCGGCCTCCTGCTGGTGCCCAGAGTCAGGACTAAACATGGACCGGCCTCCTGCTGGTGCCAGAGTCAGGACTAAACATGGACCGGCCTCCTGCTGGTGCCAGAGTCAAGACTAAACATGGACCGGCCTCCTGCTGGTGCCAGAGTCAGGACTAAACATGGACCGGCCTCCTGCTGGTGCCAGAGTCAGGACTAAACATGGACCGGCCTCCTGCTGGTGCCAGAGTCAGGACTAAACATGGACCGGCCTCCTGCTGGTGCCCAGAGTCAGGACTAAACATGGACCGGCCTCCTGCTGGTGCCAGAGTCAGGACTAAACATGGACCGGCCTCCTGCTGGTGCCAGAGTCAAGACTAAACATGGACCGGCCTCCTGCTGGTGCCAGAGTCAGGACTAAACATGGACCGGCCTCCTGCTGGTGCCAGAGTCAGGACTAAACATGGACCGGCCTCCTGCTGGTGCCAGAGTCAGGACTAAACATGGACCGGCCTCCTGCTGGTGCCAGAGTCAGGACAAAACATGGACCGGCCTCCTGCTGGTGCCAGAGTCAAGACTAAACATGGACCGGCCTCCTGCTGGTGCCAGAGTCAGGACTAAACATGGACCGGCCTCCTGCTGGTGCCAGAGTCAGGACTAAACATGGACCGGCCTCCTGCTGGTGCCCAGAGTCAGGACTAAACATGGACCGGCCTCCTGCTGGTGCCAGAGTCAGGACTAAACATGGACCGGCCTCCTGCTGGTGCCAGAGTCAGGACTAAACATGGACCGGCCTCCTGCTGGTGCCAGAGTCAGGACTAAACATGGACCGGCCTCCTGCTGGTGCCAGAGTCAGGACTAAACATGGACCGGCCTCCTGCTGGTGCCCAGAGTCAGGACTAAACATGGACCGGCCTCCTGCTGGTGCCAGAGTCAGGACTAAACATGGGTAATCTGTGTTTCAGTTTTATGCAGCTAAAATCTGGAACAGTCTTCCTGAAGATGTGAGACAGGTTCTACTCTGACAATGTTCAAATCTAAGCTAAAAACAGTTTTGTTTAGCTGTGCATATGACTGAAAGGATTTGATTTGCACTTTTCTCTTTTATTGCTTAAACTGTTTGGATTTTTGTTCGCCTTGCCTTTATTAATTACGTTTATTATCCGTAGTGTGTCATGTAATGTTCCAGAAACTGTTTTGCCCTGTTCCAAAAAAGTATGACACCTGTCCAAATGTGCTCAATATGATTTACAAAATAACATTGCAAGAAACTAATTGAAACGCAAAGGTGAAAAGACAATACGAGCCATGTAGCCTTGCCCTTCTGCAGGACTGATGTAATTTTTAAAAGCTAATAAACTATAACAAAAACAAACAATACCTTGCATAAAGCCTTGTACCACAGCATACTAGAACAAACCAGCAGCTCCACATCCCTGAGCCTCCCTCCTGCAGTGACATCACACTGACAGGAAGTGCCTTATAAAGTCGTCAGGGCGGGAGATGAGACCGGAGCCCCAGGCAGCTCGGATGAGTGTCTGGCACCAGAAGGAGTCAAGCAAAAAACCCTTTTCACTCAACAATGACTCACGCTCTGCTCCTTTCACCGCACTTCATTTAAAATAGACACCTTCGGCAACCTACCTTTTCTGCAAAGTCCCGGAAGAGGGATTTCTCTGTGGGTTTCCAGTAAAACCCATGAAGCAATACTATTTGGAAATGATAATATAGAACAAGTACCCCAATAATGCCATTCAATATTATATAAATCCAACAAAAATGTGATAAAACATCTCTTGAAGTTTATTAGTTTAATATCAGACAAATCTTAAGGACTGTAAAATTACACAGAAAAGTTCCGAAATATAATGTTATACCCTTTTAATGTATGTAACTTTATCCATTTATCTTTTTAATCTGTTATTATTTGGAAAGGTTTTGTATAATAAAGTCACTTTGGGACACATTTCTGCACTATAGGGTGCACTAAGGCGCAAGGTCAGTGAATGGTCTATTTTCGATCATTTTTCATATATAAAGCACCGCGGACTATAAAGCGCAGATAAGTCAGTCAGTTGAACTTTATTAATGCAGTATGCACGGAAAGTGGCCAGAGTTTCTTAGTAATCTTTTTGCAGTTGCTGCGAGATATTAATTAATCCATATTTAAGACGCACTGGATTATAATGGGCACTGTCGTTAATCTATTTTGAGTTTGTTGAATGCCTCTCCCCATTTTGACTAATATTTGAAAGCACTTCTGTCGTGTATGCAAAAGATATCCCCTAAAAATCTAAAATGCACACTTATAAGCTGATCACTTGAATTGTGACTAAGCTGAAGTTTAGTAAGTAAGCGTCAATCGTGTATCCACCTGACACCAGACTGCACCCTCGTACACGCAACTGCTCTGTGACATGTGCTGATTTAAAAGGTGCAAACAAAAACAACAGAACGTTTTATATTGTAACTCATAAAATGCTCTGCAGTGATGAGCTTCACCGCTGAAGTCATAATATTATGTGCTCATTCAGCGCAGTCCAAAGTTCACATTGAGACATGCACTCGAGCACAGGGTGGGTAAACTGGTGACATGACGTAAGCTGTTTGTGGACATGGCTTTTGGAATACGCCTGTAAACTACGTGTTGCTATTGTAATTATAAAAGTAAAGATTTAAATTAAAGACATGTTTTCTCACATCTGACATATGAAACAAAGAAACTAGGTGATGATTTAATTAATTTAGCTATCTACTTGCAGATTATAGGTCACTTTGACCGTCACTGACTTCTGTTGAATAACATCTAAATAGCCAATCTTAAGCCCTACTTGACAATTGAAGTTATCTGAAAACTCCCTTCACCACGCCTCAAACCTCAACAATAACATAGCAACCCTTCCTGTTTCATTTTGTCAGTAAAGTCAACTGGACCGGGTTATTCACACAAATAATCAAATGACACAATTACATTAAAATGAATTAAATGAAGGGAAACATATATCCAAAGTTTTAAAATTTGTTGGTATTTTGTCATCATCAGAGTATTAAAATGTAATTCATGCTTGATTGAGTCATCTTTTATTTTCTTGCATTTGAGGCTCAAGGTGTCAGAAAATTCTGGTTTGCGCCTATTCCAATCTCTGCCCACATCCCTGTTCTTCGTTGTGATTAGTCGAACAATTAAGACTTCAAACGATATATGTCTAGTTCAAAAATGTCACATAGCCACTTTTCTAAAATAAAAACATGTACCGGTAAACGACAATCTGCTGCTTGTTACAGTGAAATGTCACTATCGTTTCAGCAGTTTTGAACAAGAAGTCAATGAACCTGTTACTTTTTAAGCCGTTTTAGATCAATATTGAGGTTTAGCTTGTCCAAAATGTAAAATGATGATCTACTTATGTTATAGTTCGACAAGTACCTAAAAACACAATATGTCTCATTTAAGCAGGTGTCTTGAGCAGGCCTTAAAAAAGATTATAAATGTACATAACCTTGAGAATAACCTATATGCTCTTGAACTGTAAGTTGGGTTAGGCCTATAGTGGAGCAACGGTGACTGTAGTGCATATAAATGATATTGCCACACTTGTAACATGCTTTACAGACTTGACAAAGACCCTCAAAGCACCACACTGTAGTCATTATTAATTTACGTCTGTAGCCACAGCTGCCTTGGGGCGTAAACAAGGCTGCCAATCCACAGCATCAACCCCTCTCTCCACCACCAAACCACTCACACACTAACCACATTCATAAAAGGCAAGGGTGGAAGTGTCTTGCCTAATCTTCTGAGCAAAAATTTAACCTCTGAGCTGGTGGACGAGAGCTCTAACCACTGAGCCACTCTCCCCATACTGCTGTTGTGTCCCTGGGCAAGACACTTCACCCACCTTGCCCACAGAGTCCTTGTGCGCTGTATGAATGAGAGTGTATTTGTGAGAATGAATGCAGTGTAATTGATGTAAATTAGTTCCTAAAACAAAACTATATAGATAATACAGATGCTTGCTCACCGCCAGACAAAACTGACCTGTTGGTACGGATAAAGTGACCTAAAAAATGTAATAAATGTTAAGTGGCTCAAGTCAATTTGAATATTGCATACGGTCTGATTCAGGTTTACATACCAAACGTTTTTTATCCAGTTACTTTATGGCTAATGCATAACTTCTGTTTAAAATGGCATATAGCGCAGGCGCTTTACCCACGCTAATTGAGTGTGTGTCAGGCATTGCAGCTGTAGGCTCACGCTGAAGCCAGAACTTGACACATCGTTGCATGACATTGTTGGACTGCGGTTTGCAGACTCCCCCACAACACAAAACCTCAGTCAACGCTGTCATCTGTCACGCTCATGCAAATATTACCACATAAAACCATGTAATGTAATCTACTCCAAACAGATCAGATTCTTCCCTGATTAGTCACTTCCTCCTTTGGCGCTTCTGGTAAATATGGCCTTTTCAGAGACGCAATGGTAATTTTCAGATGTGACATAATCAATATTAGCAATTGCGACTCATGATTGCACCATCGTTCACGTCTGTTGTGTTGAGAGGTTTAAGTGTGACCCTTTAGAGCCGGGTGGAGCGTCGCGGGCCGCCTCCACCGTGATGACAAGGTGTGTTTAGTCTCAAGGCTCCAAAGAAGGTTCAGTCCAGACTCCAGACCGGGGGAGGCATTGGCAAGCGCGTCCGATGAGTGAATCAAAGTCATGTATGTTAGTAATACGCAGGACCGGTTATAAGTGGATTTATAGGTCATAGCGTTGAGAACAAAAGTATGGGAACTGGGAGCAGAAGGACTGTCTGATTTCTTGACTCCTCATTAACTCCTGCGTGTCATTAATGTCTTTTAACTAGTCCTGCATTAGTAGAACCAATTATTTATTTTGTCACCCAGAAGATAAAAATAAAAGACGGACAGGAACAGAAAAGAACACAGAAGAACTAGCCCTAACACTCTCGTAGAATTAACGTGGTGGTGTCTGAGTGATAGGTGGAGGTCAAAGGGGAGGTCAAATGGAGCAGATTTGCGGCCTTGCTTCTCTCTATCTACCCCAGAGCACCAACGCACTGTCAAAGGAGAATAAATCACAATTTAGAATATCAACATTGGGCCTTCAACATTTTATCCACTGTGCTGTTAAAAAGTTACACATATTTTACGTATCATTGTGGATACACAAGGAAAGAATTGAATGTATTGCCAGTTAAAAGCAGACATAATTAAAAAGTAGAAAATAGCAGCGGGCATTATGTTTGAGGTTTCTTTTATTTATTTTGTTTGTGATGAATAAGAGTCAAGTTAAGTTTTGTGGCACCTTTAAACTAATGTCAAACAAAGAAGTGAGTGAAAGCAATGTGCGATCGGGACATGGTGGGTTGAATGATAACAGATTTATGGTCCATGTTTTTGAGGAGGAGTGAAAAGTATGGGAACAGATATTATATGAGATTCACACCATTGATAAAAACACATTAATGTCTGATGTTTAGAGGAGCTGTGAAAACAACAGCTGTGGAGACTGGGAGCGTCACGCCGCTTCATTCCACAGGCGCATGGACATTCTCTCTGTATATTAAGTTCTGCCCCCATTGTGTATAGACCCTGCATAGATGGGACTGTAGCATGGACATTCACTGACCACTTCTTTGGTCCATAACAATGTTAATTCCACCAATGGATATTTGCATAAACATTAAAATGCTCCCAAACTATTAGACCTTCATTTGCTTATAATGCTTTTGCACGGTTCACTTTCTGCACTACATATGTAAATTCAACTGTAAATTTTGTGTACATAGTAAGCCTATTTTTACTTTTATCCCGTAGCAGATTTGAATTGTTTTTCTTTTTGACTTATATAGGTTGTTTTATCATTGTTGATTGTTTATGTTGCACCGAATCACCAAAGCAAGTTCATATGTTCATTGACAATGGCAATAAAACTTTTCTGATTCTGATTTTATTGTTGGTCTTGACTAAATAATCACAATGCCAAAGTCTCATTCACTCCATACTCGATGGTGGCGAGCTGAAATCTGAAGTCACAGCTTTCTTGGGAGTAGACCGACAGAAAAGGGGCAGCCAAACTGCGCCTACAACCACCACAAATCCCTCACTGACAACACATTTATTTACATGCATGGTGGGTGTCATGCCCAAGGACACAGCAACAGCAACAGTAGGAACTGTTCAGAGCTGGGCTCAAACAGCCAAGTTTTGAGTTTGCAGGCGCTCTGAGCCCATGTCGCCTTGTTAAAATGTACTACACCAGTTTAACTTGCCTTTTAACACATATACACAGACTATTGTAATAGGCCATAACTGTCTTTGTCATTAACTAAAAGCTGCACATTGTAAGGAGCAGCAATAAAGTTGACAAAAATGTAATGGCTATATTCAATTTCAGTTTCAGTTAGTGATTATCCCAGGCTTCCGGTTTCCAGAGAGCGGAGACAGTTGAAGCTTCACTTAATGTAGCAATCTATTAATCTTAAATAACATGTGATTGCTTTTGGAGTTTGCACTTCCTCCAGTTTCCGGCTCCAGTCAGACTCGTGGGGAACATTAGGCCCACTGCACTAACCTGAGCTGGGATGATAAAGATTTCAGATGTGGTCCACCGACGAGATCAGGGGATCTGTCTTCAAAGGAGGGCACTCAGAGAAGGGGATAAATCAACAGACAAGGTTAAGAAAGCACCGGGACACTAAAGAGATAAACCACATGTGTAATGAGGGACACAGCAGCCATCAGCAGATGAACTGTCGTGAGTGGGCTGAGCATGTCTTGTTTCTCAATCTGTGAGTAAAGCTCTTACACAGAACAAGCTGGGTCACTGTAAATGGGTGAAAAGTTTAAATCAAAAGTGTGACTAAATGTGCTCCGCATTGAAACACTTTACCTTTAAAGTGTTTCAATATGGAAACACTGAAGTATTTGGTTACGTTCTTAAAAGTTGAACTCATCAGAGTTGTCTGGACTGGTTCAAGGAGGTTGTGGGCTTGATTCCTCTTGATATAGCTACATGGTATCTTGCTTTGGGGTGTACATCCCGTAATGGATGTACAAACTCCAAAGTTGTAGGCCAAGGTGAATCCTTTCAGGCCAGTGTTGTCCAAACTTTTTTGACAGGACCAACATTCTTAGGGCCACATTTTGCCCCTGGGCCACAGATTAGTTTACACCGCTGCCCTATATGGAAACAGGTGTTGGTAGAACAATATTGTCATTTCTAAAAGGCCAGATGTGATAGCTTTAAATATTATTATCTTATGAAGTCACAAATTCATTGATATATTATATCTATTACATTTTCTCTTTCTCTACCTGAATTTATTCAGCACTTTTTCCCTGTGTAACGACACTGGTAACAGACTGCTGTATTAAAGAGCACCATTAATGATAAATGCGTAATGGCATTGTGGTCTAATTTTTTCCACAGATGATTAAAATCTAAAGCTTGGTGATTAAACATCCATCCATCCATTTTCTACCGCTTGTCCCCTTTCGGGGTCGCGGGTGACTGGAGCCTATCCCAGTGACTTTGGGCCTTAGGCGGGGTACACCCTGGACAGTGGCCAACTTGTCGCAGGGCCAACACAGAGACATAGACATGACAGACCATTCACTCTCACATTCACTAGGGCCAATTTAGAGTCACCAATTTTGCCTAACACCGTCTTTGGATGGTGGGAGGAAGCCGGAGAACCCGGAGAGAACCCACGGTAACACGGGGAGAACATGCAGACTCCACCCAGAGAGATCATGTGATCTGGTCCGGGAATCGAACCCATGATCTCCTTCTTGGGAGGCAAGAGCGCTATCCGCCTTTGCCACCGTGCACCCCCGGTGATTAAACAAATACAAGAAAGGAATTCACATAGTTTCCACTGAAGTGTATGCATGACAGGGCCTGAGTCATTCTGGGCAGAGTGAGTGCTCCGTCAGACAGCCTTTTGTTCGCTTCACATGTGGATTTAAGTGAACCCATGTCCCTGCGCTGTGCTAGGCTGAAGCTTCGCTCTGCTCCACTGCTCGCTATAGCTTCCAGTGGCAGGGGATAAAGAGAATAAGAGAGCGCTGATAATGTCCAGCTCCTATTCGTCCCAGTCAATAAACTCCATGGCCGTGCACATGCATTAGTGTGTGGGGTTAAATGTAGTGCAGAATAGTATAATGTTGAGTAGATCTGGAAACGAAGGACTTTGCCTTCAGGCTGAAACAGAGACCAGACGAAGAACTACTCACGCCAACTGCATGTTTTTCCAGAGTTAAAGCAACATGGGAATATACAATAACATGCAAAAAGAGAAGTGCCAGTTGTTGGCTTAGCGGTGCATTTAAGAGGCAATATCTGAATACCAGGAAACATTTCTTGACTGCTATTAAGTAGAGATTAGGTCTATGCAATGTGCTCATGTCTGACAAAGACAAAAGGAAAGCATGAAGCTGCATAGATTTTAAATCAACGTCCTCTATGTAAGCGTCTGTTATTGTGGAAAGGAATGAAGGGAATAATACTGCTTTGCCTGAAATATTCCCTAGTATGGTATTACACAAGTTCATCAAATTGCAGTTGTTTTTATCGTTTGATTTTTTTAAAAAAATTTTTTACTTTGAGTGGTTGCCTTGGTGACATCGCCTGTTTGTTTCCATGAAGATGAATGCCATACTGTGGAACATTCCGGGCAAGGCAAAAACATCTCCGTGGAGACAAGCAACAATAGACCCTCTACCATAAAATCTATAGTGCACCTTTAAATACAGCATTATTCAACTTATGTAGCTCAAGGAAAATGCATGTAAATCTTGACAAAAGAAACGCCAGGTTGACGTGTGTATCATTCTGGAATGAGCTCTACACAATATCAATCTATTTGCATCTGATTGGTCAAAGAATCACAACAACAGGAACAAGTCGTGAAATCTAATTGTTGTTAAATCCAGTCAGAGAAAAGCACAGACTGTTAGTTGGTTCGTCCTTTTGACTTCTGCCCAAACTACAATGTGATTGATCAGCCACTCTATATCCTGCACCTACAAGTATTACAAGACTTCATCTTGCTGGCCGGGTTAACAAAAGACACAAGTTCAAGTAGATTACAATATTTATGCTGTTTCTTTGTGTATGAGAATGTAATCTAGCTACAATGGGCCAGTATACAGAACGTTCTAAAAATATCACCTACAACTTCTTTTGTAGGAGCAGCGTGGTGACCTGGTATTAGCAGGCAATAGAAACAGAAAGCTATGATTGTGGTGACTGTGGGTTTTCTAATTTAGCCTTGTGTCATTTTGTCAGGTTCAGACAAAAACTGTAATTATGTTGGGATTTGAGGAATATTCTCGGTGCACTGAGGTAATAACAGGTTATGTCAAATGTACGTTTTATTTTTGGTGTCTGGGCGGAAACATATGACTAAAAATGTAATGTCTTTTAAAGTGCTACAGAGAAACAACTGTTTTTGTTTTATTTTCAAGGCAATAAAAATACCTGAAAATGAACATAGGCACACACACACACACACACTTTAAACAGATAAAAGTCACTGTGTACTAGGTGTTGTTTGGGCTTTGGGGTGAGATTAGAAACTGCAAACTGCAGTGTTCTTTCCGCCTCCTCATGCCCTGTTAGCCTGACACTGACGACACACTCCTACAGACAGCAGCATTTTGGTCCCTCACAGGAATTGGCTCTGCAGACCAAACATGGGGAGGGCTACCAGAGCCTGGAGCCTGGAGCCTGGAGCCTGGAGCCTGGAGCCTGGAGCCTGGAGCCTGGAGCCTGGAGCCTGGAGCCTGGAGCCTGGAGCCTGGAGCCTGGAGCCTGGAGCCTGGAGCCTGGAGCCTGGAGGTGTGCAGATCAGGCAGAAAATATAGTTTTAAGAAATATGTTAGCATCTTATCATGGTTGTTAATAGAAGACTGTGCTAGTGAATTTGTAAACTTGCAACAAGCACAGTATTTGAAGGTCATGGTAAATGTGCATCATTTTGATTTTGATTTGTATCTTTAAGGCAAGGCAAGGCAAGTTTATTTGTAGAGCAAAATTCATACACAAGGCAATTCAAAGTGCTTCACACAACAGGAAAAATGCATTAAAATCACAAAGACAGTACAAATCAAATAATTTCAGTCATATGCACAGTTAGACAAAATTGTCTTTAGCTTGGATTTGAACATTGTCTCACATCTTCAGGAAGAATGTTCCAGATTTTAGCTGCATAAAACTGAAACGCAGATTCCCCATGTTTAGTCCTGACTCTGCCACCAGCAGGAGGCCGGTACATGTTTAGTCCTGACTCTGGCACCAGCAGGAGGCCGGTCCATGTTTAGTCCTGACTCTGGCACCAGCAGGAGGCCGGTCCATGTTTAGTCCTGACTCTGGCACCAGCAGGAGGCCGGTCCATGTTTAGTCCTGACTCTGGCAACAGCAGGAGGCCGGTCCATGTTTAGTCCTGACTCTGGCACCAGCAGGGGGCCGGTCCATGTTTAGTCCTGACTCTGGCACCAGCAGGAGGCCGGTCCATGTTTAGTCCTGACTCTGGCACCAGCAGGAGGCCGGTCCATGTTTAGTCCTGACTCTGGGCACCAGCAGGAGGTCGGTCCATGTTTAGTCCTGACTCTGGCACCAGCAGGAGGCCGGTCCATGTTTAGTCCTGACTCTGGCACCAGCAGGAGGTCGGTCCATGTTTAGTCCTGACTCTGGCACCAGCAGGAGGCCGGTCCATGTTTAGTCCGGACTCTGGACACCAGCAGGAGGTCCGTCCATGTTTAGTCCTGACTCTGGCACCAGCAGGAGGCCGGTCCATGTTTAGTCCTGACTCTGGCATCAGCAGGAGGCCGGTCCCTGAGATGGTTCATATGGCACTAACATGTCTGAGATGTACTTTGGTGCTAGGCCATGGAGAGACTTGTACACAAGCAGAGCTGCTTTAAAGTCTATTCTCTGAGCCACAGGAGCCAGTGCAGAGACCTGAGAACAGGACTAATGTGATGGTACTTCCTGGTTCTAGTCAGGACCCGAGCAGCAGCGTTCTGGATGTACTGCAGCTGTTTTACAACTCGTTTGGAGAGGCCAGTGAACAGGCCGTTGCAGTCTAATCTACTGGAGACAAACGCATGGATAAGTCTCTCCAAGTCTGGTTTAGACACTATACTTTTGATTTTGTTAATGTTTTTTAGATGGTAAAAAGCTGTTGATGTTATTGATTTGACGTGGCTGTTAAAGTTTAAGTCTGAGTCCATTATTACCCCCAGATTTTTAACTTGATTTGTAGGTTTTAGAGCGAGACTCTAGAGGTGACCACTAACACTTTCTCTTTGTTTCTGTGGCCAAAGACAATGATTTCAGTCTTGTCTGAGTTCAGCTGGAGAAAGTTGTTTTGCATCCCCACACTGAAACTTAAATTTGAATTCCATCTTCATAATTGTGATAGGACACATTTTTGGTGCCTATTAATGGACCTAACGGCAGCATGTAGAGGTTGAACAGAAGGGTCCCAGGACTGACCCTTGGGGCACACCACAGGTCAGGGGCATGTGGTCTGAGACACCGATACCAGTTTCAACAAAGTACTTCCTGTCTTCCAGAGAGGACCTTAACCAGTTTAGGGCAGTGCCAGTGATGCCCACCCAGTCCTCTAGTCTCTGTAAGAGGATCCCATGATCGACAGTGTCAAAAGCAGCACTCAGATCTAACAGAATTAAGACTGAGGCTTTGCCCGTGTCAGTGTTCAGGCAGATGTCATTTATCACCTTGACAAGAGCAATCTCAGTGCTGTGATGAGGTCTAAAACCTGACTGAAAAACATCAAATGAGTTGTTTATTAAGAGGAAATCTGTGAGCTGTTGGTAAAAAACCTTTTCAAGGACTTTGCCACAAATTGGCAGATTAGAGATGGGCCGGTAATGACTCAGTACTGCGACATCAAGACTGCTCTTCTTTAGGAGAGGCTTTATGACCACAGTTTTCAAAGACATTGGGAATGTTCCAGATTGAAGCGACATGTTAACTATGTGAGTGAATGGTGCTAATAAACTGTTCAGCACAGACTTTAGAAATCTGGTTTGTAACACATCGAGGCAGCATGTAGATGAACTCAGACTGGTGATGATCTCCTGGACAGTTTTGTCAGTTACAGGTGCAAAGTGAGTTAGCTCTAAGAGTCTAGGTGGTTTTAAAAGGGGAAATCTGGTCATCCCGTAATCTCTGCGAGTACAGGTGGGCGTGACAGGTGGCCTGGCCAATCAGGGACACGCAGGATCTGTCCCCATCAAAACAAACATGGCTGCTAACGAGGAAAAGGGAGAGGAAAAAAATATCACAGGGAATTAAAAACACTGCGGATTTCATCAGAATCAATGAGCAAAATGAGCAAAGCACAAAACTTTGAGGTGAGAAAAGTAGGAAAATGTTGTTCTAAATGATAGATGACGAATGAACTCATTAATTTCACCCACATCGCGGAAATAAATGCATTTGGGTTTTGTTTTTGTTTTTAAATCTACAAAACAACTTTTTCAATCAATGAAATGTGTTTAATGTGTTAATGAGTCTAAAATAGAATTATTGAGCAGTAAAAAACACCTGTAACTGAATCGATGCAAGACAGACACATTGAATTACAAACTGTGGTAGTGGTTAGTGACCTGGCTTCAAACCCCCATTCTGTGTGTAGTTTGCTTGTTCTCCCTGTGTTTGAGTAGGTTTCTTCCTGGCACTCCGGTTTACCCTACCACTACATATTTTTCAAGGGAACGATAGAAAAACACCTGTAATTTAATATAGACATGGTTTTATTTATTTTATTTTATTAATTCAAATCACCTGGGAGGAACTGCACACATAACTCTAAAGCCAAACCAAAAGATCAATTTTGCCTTTCATAATTACCTGTGAATGAGAGACAAAGACATATACCGGTAAATGATAGCCTCTGACCATAGCCGTCCCAAAGATATGTTCTTGTGTGTTTGTATTGCACTTTGTTTGTGGTCCTTTACTGTTTTGCTGAGCACTGATTAGTTGCATTGTTTGTCCTTGAGGGCCACCGTACACAAGTCTTATCAGGTGTTACATGAAGGCCAGAGGAAGAGGAGAACACTGTTTATCTTCAACTATACCAAAGCCACACTCACTTCATCATTTCCCACAGATCCTCCCAAACCCAGAGTCAATGCACATGAGTCAGGACACACAGGGGGCACATGGGGACAGGAAGGCTGAATGTGGGGCAAACAACTTCTTCTCAACCTTCATTTGGGTGTGAGCAAATAAAATGTGAATAAATGAGATGCTAACAATATCCTTTTCAACTTTAACTTATTTTGTTAAACCACTGAGCCATAAACCTAAATACAAAAGAAGAGTACAGAAGAAAAAGATCAAAATCAATACGCGAGTTGCTTATATTTATGACTGCACGGCATCTATAACATGTCATGGATAAAACAGATGGCTTTTAAATGTCCTAATAATACAAACAAGAAGAAGTTGTCTGCTTTTTAGAGTGAAATATTTCTTTCCATCCATTGTTTGTTTAGTCTAACTTGCACAAAAGGATACAGATTTGACATTCTGAGAGTACAACCCACATTCTCAAATTCAACTTTGAAGTTCAAATAAGGTTGTATAATTGTAATATAGTGATACATTTCTTACAAATGTATTTTAAAACTTTAGGGTGCGTTCACACTTTGGTCCTCCTGGCTTGATCTCAGTTACGGTAAACCCTGATTGTTGAAAAAGACTCGGTCGTAGTCATCTAGACACTGTTTTTAGAAAACCCTGATGTAAACTTGGTTTGGTCCTTTTTCTAGTCCAGGTTTAGTTCCAGGATTAGCTCCAATTTTGACGCAGTGTTTGTGTAAGTGTGAACACATCGTAAGTCTCACTCCGTGTCAAATATTAGGACCTGGTTTTAAATCAAACAAATAAAGCCCAATTGTCCTGAGCCTCAGAGAACATGAAGTCCTGTTGCAAAGCTGGGGGAGTTGTTTTGGCCCGCTCTGAACAGTGGATGCATACCAACATGACAGCAGATAAGATTATGTCCCATTGAAAGGGGTCCATCCTGCCAGCCCACAGTTCCTTTCAGGGATATCTCCTCTGTGTGATATCAGGACAGGAAGCACCCAGCACCCAACAGACACACAGCAGCTCAGGGCTATTCTCTCCTCTCCAAAAGTGTGCTACTAGGAAGTTGATAAAAGTGAACGTGTTGAAGTTACATATGAGTTCATGAACCCTATATCCACTTGCACCAAGGGTAGTAAGTGTTGGGTGAATACTTAAAAACAGGATACAGTTAGTAGTAGATGATATAGTGTAGTTAGCATTTTGCGCTGTTTATGATGTGATACAACTGCCAAAAAAGAGGCATATTATGCTAAATCTACTTGAATGACATTTCACTCATATCACAATGGTATTTGCTCATCATTAACTCACACAAAGTTGTATTTGAAGTGATTCATGCAAGTTTGAGTTATCCTGTATACTGAGGCTTGAGTGTTTTCCTGTTTTCATTTACCCCCTATCTCCACCCATATTCCTGTATTTACTTGAAATTGTTCAAATAATTGAGACTGTGGGTCACACATATAGACATATTTAAACAATAAAAACACATTCTAGAAAACCAGCCCCTTGTTACTGTGAAATGTCACTATGAAGAGGCGGAACTTATTCGTTCTGCAGTTTTGAACAGGAAGTTCAGAAAGTTTTAGATCAATATTGTGGTTTACTTGATACAAAATGTAAAATATTGATCCAAATATGTTATACAATAATATGTCTGCTTTAATAATGCATAAAATAGAGCTATATTTGCAGTAGGATGTGTGTTATTCATCCCTCAGACACGCTCCCATCAGATTTGGCAGCCATTCTGCACCTACTGTTTCTCATGTCATAAAAGCACGCAGAATAAAGTACTTGGCCCAAAGACACAAGTGCAATCCCAGTGTACTAAATGATTGGCACTGATAAATTAACTGAAAAAATACAGTAGAAATGTAGAAATTGCAAATACTAGCAAACAATGCTTCTCACAACAAACATTATAATGCATAAGAAAGACTTCACTAGCAGGGACCACGCCACAACAAAGGAGTATGAAAGAATGTTTATTGATAATAACGACGATGGAGCTCGACGATGGAGCTCGACGATGGAGCAGCGATGGAGCGACGATGTAGCGACGATCCAGCTATGATCCAGCTACGATGTAGCTACGATGTAGCGACAATCGAGCAACGAGCGTTGGCTGGGTGGAGACTCAGGATGGGGGCTCTGTCTCGGGTAATCAGCCCAGCCGATTCAGAACCCCCCCTCCGTAGATGGTGATGTGTTAAGGTGAAGATGAAAGAAACATGGGGTGGGAGGGCGGGGTCGAGAGAGCAGAGATGATATGCTGTGAATAGGCCTTATAAATAGGGCTTCTGGGTAATTAGAGGTGTGGTTAGAGAGTGGAGCGTGTTTACTGGTGGAGTAGAGGTTGAGGCGTGGTCCCGCTCCTGAACCCACGTTGGCGATTAACATCTCCAACCCCACTGATTAACTTTGTCTCTTTTCTCTTCTCTTCAGGTTGCCTATACAAATCAGTTTCATAATAATTTGTGAGGGTATTGTGGGTGAAGTGTCTTGCCCAGGGGCACACCGACAGTAGGTACTTGGGGAAGGTTTCAAACCACCATTCTCCTCCACTTCTCCACTGTTTCCTCATTAACACCGTAGTGCAGTGTTTCCCAATTACAGTACGGAAACCCCTGGAGGCATGCAAGCATTTGCCAGGAGCTCTTGGAATGAGTCCAGGTAGAATTGAACTGTATTTGAATATGAAATGTTTTTTGTAGTAGGGGTGGGCGCTATTGACAAAAATGAGTATGTAAGAGCCATTCAGACTGCACCTACACCACTGCTGAGTAGCTGTTGGGTGTGGAAACCCCAGGTATAAAGAGGACAGGAAATTGGCCCCAGGTGTTTGAAGGCACAGAGGCATAGGATTTTTGACCGTGTCTAATGTAGTTCAATGCGTTATTGTGGTAAAGGCGAGCCAAATAAATTAATTTGAACTATTTCCCTGGATTATTTGTTATGCTTTTGAAGACACATGTGCCTAAAGTGCTTATGAGAGGTTGTTGTTATGTTTTATGCTTTTAAAATTTTGCCAGAAATTATAAAAATGTTTTCCCAGAATAGCAAATTTAGACCTATTTCTAAATGATGACATCACACTAGGAAATTGAGTAAACTGAGAAAAAACATAATTGTACAATCTTTTTTTTTTGACACATGGAAATATATGAGATGCATAAACTTATAATATGCATAAACTTGAAATGAGTGTACCTAGTGTGATGTAACTTCCTGTGATTTTCAACAGATTTTTCAATGTTTTCTCCACAAATACTTGATTGGTGTAAAACTATAATTTATATGTACTACAGATATAACTACACCAAATAAATATGTTGGTGTAATCCCTCATTCGTCCAGGCGTGTTCCATTGTAGAAAAAGTACACTTTCGGATCGGAGACCAGGGACTGCCAGGGGTCTTTGTTTTATACGAGTACACTTTTTCTACAATACACCAAATAAAGTCAAAATTTGAAAATTGTAAAAACTTGTCATATGCACAAGACTTCTGAACCCCTTCAACCAGTAGTGGTTTGGCAGGGCAAACCAGCCTCTACACAATATCTCTATGTTTGTCTGTTTTTTTTAATATCCCAATAACTATAGTCTGACAATATCATGTCAACTCAACAGAAATTCAAAAATGTCCTTAAACATATAAGTTGAGATTTCAAACAAATGTAAAATGTCAGTCAAAAAAGAAAGATCCCCTTTACCTTTTTTCGAAAGTGTACTTTTTATTTTTGTTTGTAGCAACGTTTACTATAAAGAAATATACTCAATATTCAAACTTATCATTTATCATTTAAACTAACATTTACAATAGTATAAATATTTTGATATATTACCCACCTTTACTGTATGAAGAAACAGCAGTATACAATGTAGGAGGTATTCAGAATGTGAGGCAACGCTGAAGGCTGAGCATATATTATACATTGTCACATAGGCTTGAATACTGAATTGGCTTTTGCAGTAATGAGTCAAACAAAGATGTCTTTAGGCTGCAGTCTGCATGCAGGACGTGCTGCCCTGTCCCTCGTACGATCATAGATCACTCCCTCTGCTGCTGCTGCTGCTGCTGCTGCTGCTGCTGCTGCTGCTGCTGCTGCTGCTGCTGCTGCTATATAATAAATATACCAGAGTGTATATACAGTGAAAGATAGGTCAGGGTGTAGTCAGAGCCACCCACTGTTACCACAAGTCTTGAGTCATGTCATCTCTCTCCCGCCACCTTAAGACACTGTGCAGGCGAGCTGGCCCCTGTCTTCACTGGCATTTTTACGGCACTGACGTCTGTAATCATGAAGTAATTGCCTGGTCCTCCCCCACCTCAAGTCTTTCTCTCACCTGCCCCCTGCTGGACCCCCCCCCCCCCCCCCCCCCCGCCCCACCCCATCACCACTGTAAACTCCTTACTCCTTACTCCTTCCTTCCTTCCTCCTTACTATGTCCTTCCTCTGCATCACCATCACCCAGGACATAGTAAGTGTACACAGTAAGCCTAGAAGTAATATTTGTTTTAAAGTCAACTTAAATAGTTTTTCTTCAATGCATGCCCTTTTCATGTATCTTGTTTTAGTTATTATTCAACGTTATATGTTGCACCAAATCACCAAAGCAAGTTCCTATGTTTTTGAATTTTGTTGAATGACAATGGCAATAAACCTTTTCTGATTCTGATTCTGGTCATGCAGTTTGTTTGGCATCTGGGTCACGAGAGGGGCAGACTAAGGCAGTTGTCCCATTGGAGACACAGAGACAGGAGAAGAGCGCGAGAGCACAATTATCTAAATGGTGACATATGACCCTGATGTCATGCAAATAAGTGTCACTGCAGGAGTGGAAGGAGTGGAGCATGCTTCTACTGTGAATAGAAGAGCACTAGAGTTCAAACTGCTTTCGATGTTGAAATATCCAACATGTACCAGAAGCTGACAATGAGTGTATTGTATTGTTGTTTGTAATAATGTTGAGTCATTTGGCGAGGATCACATTTAATCAATTCCGGAAAGTGTTAAAATTTGAATTAACTATAAACTATGCATTTATTATGTGTAATCAGAACCTGTCTAGCACTGTGTATGATTTATTATGTATTTATATGCAGTATAAGTAGGAATAGTTGGTCAAATATAGTAATAAATGTTGCCTTGGATTTTTCTTATCCAATAATTGTTTTGTATAAATGTATATCCTTTTAAATTAAATAGAATAAAAGCAGACACACATTTCATACATACACATTCATACTGTATGTGCAATCTAAGTTATGATTTTTCTTTTACTGCTATTTGATTAATTGGTTTAGTTATCTTTAATCTATCTTGGGAGCAGGTGACAAATTAAAAGGGGTGTGGTTGACAATATCTAAATCCCGCAGTTCAGATTACTTGTGTTATGGTTACCAACTGTTTGTGTTTATAATACAACAATGTTATGTTTATGTCTGCAGTTTTCACAGCATATCAATTTAAAGCTTCTTGCACAGTTTATCCAATTGCCACTTGCAACACCCGAGTAAAGGTTTATAGAGTTGTATTTTTAAAAGTTCAGTTACGTGACATTGATCTTTACAATATAAAAATCTCACTGAAACAAATATTATTTCCTGTAGCCCTTTAACTAGAAGTTTGACAATAAAATACTGATTAAACAAGACCTATCCATCCAGAGTTTACCCAATGTAGAGACTGTAAATTACATGGTTAGTGTTTTTGGTAATATTATGGGCACAGTGATTAACCCTAAAACTGTGATGTTTCTTTTCATAATAATTGTAACTCTAAAAGTTGATATTGTGACATTCTGAGTGGGGAGTGGCTTGAGGGTTTTCCCTAATTTAAATGGCTCTGTTTTGTGGCATCACCACAATGACACACAGACTAAATATAAAAGGTTCCTCGAGTGTAACTGGTTACACCGCGATTACTCAACTTTCCAAAACATATTTTATAATTAGTAATAATACTACATGGGAAAATGGGTGAGGTGAAGCATTGTGAATATACAGAAGAAAGATTTGATTCATTACTTCTATTAAGTAGAAGCAGAAGAGTCATCTACGTAAGTAAAACATGAGCATGATGAAGTCTTTCTGCTCATCTCACACTACAACTGCTTCTGTTCATTTTACGTTTACAGTAACTGTTGCTGCTATCATTACTAAGCTATCGAGTGAATAGCACATATGCCAGGCTCCATGTACAGTAAATTGTCAGATTAGGGAATCAAACTCATGACACTGCGGCCGGCTGCACCTGAAAACTGCCATACGTGTGCTGTGCCTCATCCACTCGACCACGGGGCAGTACCTATGATACTTTTTAATGACACAAAATACAGCCAATACTGTCAGTCCTACTGACAGAGTTGGGCTGCCACAACAACAACTACTGCTGTGACTCTGCTGTGAGTCTGCTGTGGGTCTGCTGTGACTCTGCTGTGAGTCTGCTGTGGGTCTTCTGTGACTCTGCTGTGAGTCTGCTGTGACTCTGCTGTGGGTCTGCTGTGGGTCTGTTGTGACTCTGCTGTGGGTCTGCTGTGACTCTGCTGTGACTCTGCTGTGGGTCTGCTGTGGGTCTGCTGTGGGTCTGCTGTGACTCTGCTGTGGGTCTGCTGTGACTCTGCTGTGGGTCTGCTGTGACTCTGCTGTGACTCTGCTGTGACTCTGCTGTGGGTCTGCTGTGACTCTGCTGTGGGTCTGTTGTGGGTCTGCTGTGACTCTGCTGTGACTCTGATGTGGGTCTGCTGTGGGTCTGTTGTGACTCTGCTGTGGGTCTGCTGTGACTCTGCTGTGGGTCTGCTGTGACTCTGCTGTGGGTCTGCTGTGACTCTGCTGTGGGTCTGTTGTGGGTCTGCTGTGACTGTGCTGTGAGTCTGCTGTGGGTCTTCTGTGACTCTGCTGTGAGTCTGCTGTGACTCTGCTGTGGGTCTGCTGTGGGTCTGTTGTGACTCTGCTGTGGGTCTGCTGTGACTCTGCTGTGGGTCAGCTGTGACTCTGCTGTGACTCTGCTGTGGGTCTGCTGTGGGTCTGCTGTGGGTCTGCTGTGACTCTGCTGTGGGTCTGTTATGGGTCTGCTGTGACTCTGCTGTGAGTCTGCTGTGGGTCTTCTGTGACTCTGCTGTGAGTCTGCTGTGACTCTGCTGTGGGTCAGCTGTGGGTCTGTTGTGACTCTGCTGTGTGTCTGCTGTGACTCTGCTGTGGGTCTGCTGTGACTCTGCTGTGACTCTGCTGTGGGTCTGCTGTGGGTCTGCTGTGACTCTGCTGTGGGTCTGCTGTGACTCTGCTGTGGGTCTGCTGTGAGTCTGCTGTGACTCTGCTGTGACTCTGCTGTGGGTCTGCTGTGACTCTGCTGTGGGTCTGTTGTGGGTCTGCTGTGACTCTGCTGTGACTCTGATGTGGGTCTGCTGTGGGTCTGTTGTGACTCTGCTGTGGGTCTGCTGTGACTCTGCTGTGGGTCTGCTGTGACTCTGCTGTGGGTCTGCTGTGACTCTGCTGTGGGTCTGTTGTGGGTCTGCTGTGACTCTGCTGTGAGTCTGCTGTGGGTCTTCTGTGACTCTGCTGTGAGTCTGCTGTGACTCTGCTGTGGGTCTGCTGTGGGTCTGTTGTGACTCTGCTGTGGGTCTGCTGTGACTCTGCTGTGGGTCTGCTGTGACTCTGCTGTGACTCTGCTGTGGGTCTGCTGTGGGTCTGCTGTGGGTCTGCTGTGACTCTGCTGTGGGTCTGCTGTGACTGCTGTGGGTCTGTTGTGGGTCTGCTGTGGGTCTGCTGTGACTCTGCTGTGGGTCTGCTGTGACTCTGCTGTGGGTCTGCTGTGACTCTGCTGTGACTCTGCTGTGGGTCTGCTGTGGGTCTGCTGTGGGTCTGCTGTGAGTCTGCTGTGGGTCTGCTGCAACTCTGCTGTGACTCTGCTGTGACTCTGCTGTGGGTCTGTTGTGGGTCTGCTGTAGGTCTGCTGTGACTCTGCTGTGGGTCTGTTGTGACTCTGCTGTGACTCTGCTGTGGGTCTGTTGTGGGTCTGCTGTGGGTCTGTTGTGGGTCTGCTGTGACTCTGCTGTGACTCTGCTGTGGGTCTGCTGTGACTCTGCTGTGACTCTGCTGTGGGTCTGCTGTGACTCTGCTGTGGGTCTGTTGTGGGTCTGCTGTGACTCTGCTGTGACTCTGATGTGGGTCTGCTGTGGGTCTGTTCTGACTCTGCTGTGGGTCTGCTGTGACTCTGCTGTGGGTCTGCTGTGACTCTGCTGTGGGTCTGATGTGACTCTGCTGTGACTCTGCTGTGGGTCTGCTGTGACTCTGCTGTGACTCTGCTGTGGGTCTGTTGTGGGTCTGCTGTGACTCTGCTGTGACTCTGCTGTGGGTCTGCTGTGACTCTGCTGTGATCCTGCTGTGGGTCTGTTGTGGGTCTGCTGTGACTCTGCTGTGGGTCTGCTGTGACTCTGCTGTGGGTCTGCTGTGACTCTGCTGTGACTCTGCTGTGGGTCTGCTGTGACTCTGCTGTGACTCTGCTGTGGGTCTGTTGTGGGTCTGCTGTGACTCTGCTGTGACTCTGCTGTGGGTCTGCTGTGACTCTGCTGTGACTCTGCTGTGGGTCTGCTGTGACTCTGCTGTGACTCTGCTGTGGGTCTGTTGTGGGTCTGCTGTGACTCTGCTGTGGGTCTGCTGTGACTCTGCTGTGACTCTGCTGTGGGTCTGTTGTGGGTCTGCTGTGGGTCTGCTGTGACTCTACTGTGGGTCTGTTGTGACTCTGCTGTGACTCTGCTGTGGGTCTGCTGTGACTCTGCTGTGGGTCTGCTGTGACTCTGCTGTGGGTCTGCTGTGACTCTGCTGTAGGTCTGCTGTGACTCTGCTGTGACTCTGCTGTGGGTCTGCTGTGACTCTGCTGTGGGTCTGTTGTGGGTCTGCTGTGACTCTGCTGTGAGTCTGCTGTGGGTCTTCTGTGACTCTGCTGTGAGTCTGCTGTGGGTCTGTTGTGGGTCTGCTGTAGGTCTGCTGTGACTCTGCTGTGGGTCTGTTGTGACTCTGCTGTGACTCTGCTGTGGGTCTGTTGTGGGTCTGCTGTGGGTCTGTTGTGGGTCTGCTGTGACTCTGCTGTGACTCTGCTGTGGGTCTGCTGTGACTCTGCTGTGACTCTGCTGTGGGTCTGCTGTGACTCTGCTGTGGGTCTGTTGTGGGTCTGCTGTGACTCTGCTGTGACTCTGATGTGGGTCTGCTGTGGGTCTGTTGTGACTCTGCTGTGGGTCTGCTGTGACTCTGCTGTGGGTCTGCTGTGACTCTGCTGTGGGTCTGATGTGACTCTGCTGTGACTCTGCTGTGGGTCTGCTGTGACTCTGCTGTGACTCTGCTGTGGGTCTGTTGTGGGTCTGCTGTGACTCTGCTGTGACTCTGCTGTGGGTCTGCTGTGACTCTGCTGTGATCCTGCTGTGGGTCTGTTGTGGGTCTGCTGTGACTCTGCTGTGGGTCTGCTGTGACTCTGCTGTGGGTCTGCTGTGACTCTGCTGTGACTCTGCTGTGGGTCTGCTGTGACTCTGCTGTGACTCTGCTGTGGGTCTGTTGTGGGTCTGCTGTGACTCTGCTGTGACTCTGCTGTGGGTCTGCTGTGACTCTGCTGTGACTCTGCTGTGGGTCTGCTGTGACTCTGCTGTGACTCTGCTGTGGGTCTGTTGTGGGTCTGCTGTGACTCTGCTGTGGGTCTGCTGTGACTCTGCTGTGACTCTGCTGTGGGTCTGTTGTGGGTCTGCTGTGGGTCTGCTGTGACTCTACTGTGGGTCTGTTGTGACTCTGCTGTGACTCTGCTGTGGGTCTGCTGTGACTCTGCTGTGGGTCTGCTGTGACTCTGCTGTGGGTCTGCTGTGACTCTGCTGTAGGTCTGCTGTGACTCTGCTGTGACTCTGCTGTGGGTCTGCTGTGACTCTGCTGTGGGTCTGTTGTGGGTCTGCTGTGACTCTGCTGTGAGTCTGCTGTGGGTCTTCTGTGACTCTGCTGTGAGTCTGCTGTGACTGCTGTGGGTCTGCTGTGACTCTGCTGTGGGTCTGCTGTGACTCTGCTGTGGGTCTGCTGTGACTCTGCTGTGACTCTGCTGTGGGTCTGCTGTGACTCTGCTGTGGGTCTGTTGTGGGTCTGCTGTGACTCTGCTGTGAGTCTGCTGTGACTCTGATGTGGGTCTGCTGTGGGTCTGCTGTGACTCTGCTGTGACTCTGCTGTGGGTCTGTTGTGACTCTGCTGTGACTCTGCTGTGGGTCTGTTGTGGGTCTGCTGTGACTCTGCTGTGGGTCTGCTGTGACTCTGCTGTGACTCTGCTGTGGGTCTGTTGTGACTCTGCTGTGACTCTGCTGTGGGTCTGTTGTGGGTCTGCTGTGACTCTGCTGTGACTCTGCTGTGGGTCTGCTGTGACTCTGCTGTGACTCTGCTGTGGGTCTGCTGTGACTCTGCTGTGACTCTGCTGTGGGTCTGTTGTGGGTCTGCTGTGACTCTGCTGTGGGTCTGCTGTGGGTCTGCTGTGACTCTGCTGTGACTCTGCTGTGGGTCTGCTGTGACTCTGCTGTGACTCTGCTGTGACTCTGCTGTGACTCTGCTGTGGGTCTGTTGTGGGTCTGCTGTGACTCTGCTGTGGGTCTGCTGTGACTCTGCTGTGGGTCTGCTGTGACTCTGCTGTGACTCTGCTGTGGGTCTGCTGTGACTCTGCTGTGACTCTGCTGTGGGTCTGTTGTGGGTCTGCTGTGACTCTGCTGTGACTCTGCTGTGGGTCTGCTGTGACTCTGCTGTGACTCTGCTGTGGGTCTGCTGTGACTCTGCTGTGACTCTGCTGTGGGTCTGTTGTGGGTCTGCTGTGACTCTGCTGTGGGTCTGCTGTGACTCTGCTGTGACTCTGCTGTGGGTCTGTTGTGGGTCTGCTGTGGGTCTGCTGTGACTCTACTGTGGGTCTGTTGTGACTCTGCTGTGACTCTGCTGTGGGTCTGTTGTGGGTCTGCTGTGGGTCTGTTGTGGGTCTGCTGTGACTCTGCTGTGACTCTGCTGTGGGTCTGCTGTGACTCTGCTGTGACTCTGCTGTGGGTCTGTTGTGGGTCTGCTGTGACTCTGCTGTGACTCTGATGTGGGTCTGCTGTGGGTCTGTTGTGACTCTGCTGTGGGTCTGCTGTGACTCTGCTGTGGGTCTGCTGTGACTCTGCTGTGGGTCTGCTGTGACTCTGCTGTGGGTCTGCTGTGACTCTGCTGTGACTCTGCTGTGGGTCTGCTGTGACTCTGCTGTGGGTCTGTTGTGGGTCTGCTGTGACTCTGCTGTGAGTCTGCTGTGGGTCTTCTGTGACTCTGCTGTGAGTCTGCTGTGACTCTGCTGTGGGTCTGCTGTGACTCTGCTGTGGGTCTGCTGTGACTCTGCTGTGACTCTGCTGTGGGTCTGCTGTGACTCTGCTGTAGGTCTGTTGTGGGTCTGCTGTGACTCTGCTGTGAGTCTGCTGTGACTCTGATGTGGGTCTGCTGTGGGTCTGCTGTGACTCTGCTGTGACTCTGCTGTGGGTCTGTTGTGACTCTGCTGTGACTCTGCTGTGGGTCTGTTGTGGGTCTGCTGTGACTCTGCTGTGGGTCTGCTGTGACTCTGCTGTGACTCTGCTGTGGGTCTGCTGTGACTCTGCTGTGACTCTGCTGTGGGTCTGTTGTGGGTCTGCTGTGACTCTGCTGTGACTCTGCTGTGGGTCTGCTGTGACTCTGCTGTGACTCTGCTGTGGGTCTGCTGTGACTCTGCTGTGACTCTGCTGTGGGTCTGTTGTGGGTCTGCTGTGACTCTGCTGTGGGTCTGCTGTGGGTCTGCTGTGACTCTGCTGTGACTCTGCTGTGGGTCTGTTGTGGGTCTGCTGTGACTCTGCTGTGGGTCTGCTGTGACTCTGCTGTGGGCCTGTTGTGACTCTGCTGTGGGTCTGCTGTGACTCTGCTGTGGGTCTGCTGTGACTCTGCTGTGACTCTGCTGTGGGTCTGTTGTGACTCTGCTGTGACTCTGCTGTGGGTCTGTTGTGGGTCTGCTGTGACTCTGCTGTGACTCTGCTGTGGGTCTGCTGTGACTCTGCTGTGACTCTGCTGTGGGTCTGCTGTGACTCTGCTGTGACTCTGCTGTGGGTCTGTTGTGGGTCTGCTGTGGGTCTGCTGTAACTCTGCTGTGACTCTGCTGTGACTCTTCTGTGACTCTGCTGTGGGTCTGCTGTGACTCTGCTGTGACTCTGCTGTGGGTCTGCTGTGACTCTGCTGTGACTCTGCTCTGGGTCTGCTGTGACTCTTCTGTGACTCTGCTGTGGGTCTGCTGTGACTCTGCTGTGACTCTGCTGTGACTCTGCTGTGGGTCTGCTGTAACTCTGCTGTGACTCTGCTGTGACTCTGCTGTGACTCTGCTGTGGGTCTGCTGTTACTCTGCTGTGACTCTGCTGTGACTCTGCTGTGGGTCTGCTGTTACTCTGCTGTGACTCTGCTGTGACTCTGTTACTCTGCTGTTACTCTGCTGTGACTCTGCTGTTACTCTGCTGTGACTCTGCTGTGACTGCTGTGGGTCTGCTGTTACTCTGCTGTGACTCTGCTGTGACTCTGTTACTCTGCTGTGACTCTGCTGTGACTCTGCTGTGGGTCTGCTGTTACTCTGCTGTGACTCTGCTGTGACTCTGTTACTCTGCTGTTACTCTGCTGTGACTCTGCTGTTACTCTGCTGTGACTCTGCTGTGACTGCTGTGGGTCTGCTGTTACTCTGTTGTGACTCTGCTGTGACTCTGCTGTGACTCTGCTGTGGGTCTGCTGTGACTCTGCTGTGACTCTGCTGTGGGTCTGCTGTGACTCTGCTGTGACTCTGCTCTGGGTCTGCTGTGACTCTTCTGTGACTCTGCTGTGGGTCTGCTGTGACTCTGCTGTGACTCTGCTGTGGGTCTGCTGTAACTCTGCTGTGACTCTGCTGTGACTCTGCTGTGACTCTGCTGTGGGTCTGCTGTTACTCTGCTGTGACTCTGCTGTGACTCTGCTGTGGGTCTGCTGTAACTCTGCTGTGACTCTGCTGTGACTCTGCTGTGACTCTGCTGTGGGTCTGCTGTTACTCTGCTGTGACTCTGCTGTGACTCTGCTGTGGGTCTGCTGTTACTCTGCTGTGACTCTGCTGTGACTCTGTTACTCTGCTGTTACTCTGCTGTGACTCTGCTGTGACTCTGCTCTGGGTCTGCTGTGACTCTTCTGTGACTCTGCTGTGGGTCTGCTGTGACTCTGCTGTGACTCTGCTGTGGGTCTGCTGCAACTCTGCTGTGACTCTGCTGTGACTCTGCTGTGACTCTGCTGTGGGTCTGCTGTTACTCTGCTGTGACTCTGCTGTGACTCTGCTGTGGGTCTGCTGTAACTCTGCTGTGACTCTGCTGTGACTCTGCTGTGACTCTGCTGTGGGTCTGCTGTTACTCTGCTGTGACTCTGCTGTGACTCTGCTGTGGGTCTGCTGTTACTCTGCTGTGACTCTGCTGTGACTCTGTTACTCTGCTGTGACTCTGCTGTGACTCTGCTGTGAGCTGCTTGTTGAACTAACAAGTGGCAGAGCCAGGTTTACAGAGCTTTGCTTTGTGGTAAAGGGATTTAAACAGAGCGAGTGCCTCCCACAGCGGTCAGACTGAGCTGTTCCCACTCATTTAAGTTTAGGGTTTCAAACACAAAACCCACGCACTGTTTGTTTCACTGTTGCTCTGGCGACGGTGGCATCTCCCTATGACCTGAAGTGAGGCCATGCGGGCAGCTCCGGGCATTAGTGTTACTTGCTACCGGTAATGATTTAAAAAACTATGTATGTGATGCATTTCCTTCACATGGAAATTCTAATAATGACCTTATTGCATCATGTCATGTTGTACTGCTGTGCTCTCCAAAAGGCCCAGCTGCCATGCACTTAGATCAAGGCTTTCATCTGGTCATGATTGGGGATTTCTGGTTCATAGATATATATTTATTAAAAATAGTATTAATCATTTATCATAATAATTATAAGTAAATTAGTTCAGTTTATTATAGTTTCATTAACCAAGTCAAGTTTAATGTGAAGCTGTATAATGTCTTTTCAAACATATTATGTGGAAACAGTAATGCTGATGCCTTAATACCATGGTATTGCTTTATCTAATCACACGCATGCAAAAATGGCACCAATACTATTTCGATTTTAAAGCTGTACATCCAAACAAACAAACAAACAAACAAACAAACAAACTCAAACATCCAGTCACATTTAGAGGACCAAATGAAATGACCATTGTCCAAGTTTTGAACTATAAATACAGCAAAGTATCAGTAACAGAGATTAACAGCTTTGTCTTGTGCGGATCACAATTAGAAGGTGCTGAGTCCGTGGTAACTCTAGCTCCGGTGTGTGACAGTGACTGAGAGCGGGCCAGGTGCTGCAGAACAAGCCTTTGTGTTTGAGTCAGCAGCCCTCTCCGCTCCCTGCCCTGTTCCTGTGTGATTGGCAGCTGGATATATTGCTGCAGTTCTGATTACTTTACAACCTTTTGGCACCAGCCGGTCTGCCTCAGGGCTGCGGTACACCTGAACGCTCCGGGACACACGACACACGGCTCACAGCAGTTTGACTCACTCGCCAACATTTTATGAGCAAGAGCAGAGCTGACTGAGTCCATATTAAAGGTGGACTATGATTTCAGTTACTGCTTTCTACAAGACATGCAGATTTGAACTGTTTGTTTTAACGACAAATATAAATAACATGGTATCAAACAGGAGATCTCACACAGGGCAGTAAGGGCAGATATTGCATGGATATCATGGCAGTCGACTCCATAATGAATCTTTCAAATGGCTTTTCACAGACTTAAACCGATCATTTTGTGCAGTTATAGAATGTTTCCTTGGAGATAACATTTGTTTGAATTAGCAACTAGAAGGAAATACATGTGCAAATCAGAATCAGAATTACTTTTATTCATACCAAAGATGAAATTCTTTGTGTTGCAGACATGCAACCGACTAGCTGCAAAACAAATAAGTGATGAAAAAATACAAATAGTTTTATAAAAAAAAATAGCAGTATCACCTTAGAATTTTAGGTATTTAAATTAAAACCTTTTCCAATTTTTTTCACCATTTTGTTTTTTTCCGGTTTAACTGAATGTTTTTTCTTTAGTGCAGTTAAATGAACATTAATTGGATGAAATGAACGACTGCCAATTGGATGCAGCTTGTTGAACACTGAAAGCGTGTGAGGCACTTTCAGATAACACAGCTTTGTTGTTCATAAAGGAGGTAGACTCTCAAGATTGCAATGCATAATAATATTAATAATGCATTAGATTTGTATAGTTGAATCCTCAAAGAGGCTTTACATCGTATTATTAAGTCACTGAACACTCTGAGCATTCTACTTTAGCCACAACTGGGCTGACTGTTGCTGTGCAAAATGTTAGTTTACAATATTACAGAAACACTCAGTTGCAGTGAGTCAGGAAAATAGTGTACATTTCCTATACATAGCAATCAGTCATATATGGATCCTGGATGATTGTGCAAGGAAAGATAACCTGGAGTTGTGTTTTCATAAATTGTCAGTTTTCAGAAGTGGGTTTGCAGAGTGTGTCAGACAAGTGTTGGGCAACAGTGAGGATGTGAGAGACTGGTCCAACCTGATCTGTCACAGTGTGAGGGCAGAGGGCGGGGCCTGGGCCGACTGAAGAACAGAGGGACACTGCACACTTCTGACACCACTGCAAAAGACAAACATGTTTCATAACTGGCACAGCTGAAAATAAGTCAGAAGTGTAGTTAAGTTAAATTAAGTTACACTTGTCCCAGTGTAATTGTCCGATAACTAATGATATTGTAGAGCAAAACTGTAGATTTGCAAGCTCTTATGCCTTAATGCATTGCTTTATTGTGGCATCATGCCAAAAAAGCAGAGGAAATTAAAGCCCGGAAGCTTCATTTTGGTCGACATGAAGTAGTTACTACAATAATGACTCATCGAGGCATTTTAGGATAAATATCCTACAATGACTACTGCATTCATGTAGTTTTCCATCTCCATTTATTAAGATTAATGTCAGAGGCTAGAGGAAACTGATGTTGTGTCATCAGGTAAGACACTTCACCCATATTGCCTAGTATGAATTCTGGCATGAATGATTGGTGGTGGTTGGAGAGGCCGATGGTGCAAATTGGCAGTTTGTCAGTTTGCCCCAGGGCAGCTGTGGCTACAATTGTAGCTTACCAGAGTATGAATATGAGTATGGGATGAAAGAATAATGACAACAGTGCAGCTCTTTGAGAGGCTTCCACAAGCCTGTAAAGTGCATTACAAGTGTAAAGCAGTCAATTGAAAGTCAATTAAAACAAATATGAAAAACGCATGCATGATGACCATTGCAAGATGCTCAGCTTGAAATTCACAGGAGGGAAAATACTTAAAAGGTGCACTATGTAACTATTTGCACTATCTAACTTACTTTGCTTGAAATGTTCCACAGGACGGCATCATATCTATCTTGCAATTATTCAATAGCACGTGTTGTTATTACTCAAAAATATTAATCTAATTAACTTGGCACTGGAAAAGTTTAATTCCATATTCGAGATCTTTCCAGGCAAAGCAATAACATATCCATGGAGACAAGCTGGACCCTGACTATTTTTCTTAGGTTAGTTGATTAATCGGTAATAAAGGCAGTACAATACAGTGGTGGTAGATTAGTAATATTATTGTCATTATAGTAAAACTATATGTTTCACTAAATGTAACTTTAAACCGTACTTTTATGAGCATGTAGTTTATAGAATCTGTCACTCATGAGCACTATGCTGTATCTCTCGATCTGTGATGCTTGACACAGACTCTGCTGCATGTGCTCTGGAGGAGGGAAAAACAGGTCAGCAGGTTGTGCAACACAGCACCGTGACAGTTGCACGTATTTGGTCTTGTACATTGTGAATGTTTGGTGCAAAATGAAAAATGAATGCCAACGTTGCATGAGAAACCCCATTCTGCAAGTTCAGGCCACTGTAATTTGTTTAAGTTTTTGCAAACAAAAAAGGGAGGCAGCTTAGATCTAGTATGTATTTCAAGAAAAAGTCAAACAGGAAAGTCAGGACTGATGAAAGAGAAAAATGTGTGGCTGAGGGGTTAACCCAGTGTTGTACAAGAAGAAAAGTACAAAGTGCGGTACAGTAACATTCAAAAAATCTTGATCCAGTCTAGTCATTTCTTTGCTTAAACTATACATCACAGCAGATCCCTGGAAAAAAGCTCTATATATCCATACATCTATATATCTATCTATATATATATATATATATATACAATCAGATGTTACATCCAGACAGTTACTCTTACAATTACTTAAGTACTAGTAGTAGTAGTAGTAGTACTAGTAGTAGTACTAGTAGTAGTAGTAGTAGTAGTAGCTTCCCCAAATACTTACTTGAGTACAATATTTTGGCTACTCCCCACCTCGGCCTAGTGCTCTTGCCAAACTAGAGAATTGGAATTGTACAGTTGCTAAAACAGATTTAATGTCCGGTAAGTATTAACTATTATTTGCACAAAGCATGATATTAATAGTGTTTTCCATTCACTTTTCCAGCAGGCCGCTGGTCCTAAGCTCCGGGTGCATGTGTTCCCCTCAGACAGGCTGGGTGCATAGCCCTGTGTGTCATATGGCCACAGTTTACAAACACTGTCTGCCTGCTGTTACCAGACACCAGTGCTATTCCGGCCCGCTCTTCCGACTCGCTCCATCTCGACTTCCCATCTCCAAGTGGAAGTGTAGAGCCCGGGTCAGGAGGGCACATACCAGCAGCGCGCCGGCATTCGGCCCCGGGCTCACAGTAAGCAACAACTATAGGAGCGTACATATGCATAGCAGTACAACGCAATGCAGAGAAAATGTGACGTGCAGTCAAATGTAAATCAAACAAAATGGAACTTAAAGCATTGCTTATTACTACTACTCATAACTATGCTGATATTACAGCTTCTATTATCACACTTAAAACACTTGTTATTTCCACAGTCCCTAATATACAGTCCACTGCTCTGCAACATTCTTTGTAAGTCCATTAATGTTGTACCTCACAGTTTTTTGCATTGTTTTTTTCTCTTCTTAAAAATGAATGAAACATGTAATAAATACTACAATTATATTCTAAACAATGATTATAAGTGAACATTGTTTGTGTATTCAGTAGATGTGTTTGTATAATCAGTTATACAACACAAAGGTGTCCGTGCAGAATTGAGGCTGTAATTTGAGCCAAATTTATGACATACTGTCTTATAAATATAAACAAGGCACGATAAAGTTTAATAATCTAATGCTACATTTATGTAAATTTTTAGATTTTATGACTGAGTCTGTGTTTTACAAACCATTAAATTAAAATATTCTGTACACACACTGTCAAATTATTTATAACTGATCAAGGTCACATAGGATCATAAGGTTGCACATCATTTGCATATAAACCCGCTATAATGATCTATATTTCAATACTTTGACCTTTCCACAGTGGAGACAGAAAGACATGCAAACTCAGGCTGCATTATTAATACTGAACATGGGTGTCTTCACACAAACAAGATCTCTGAGAAATGGCTTGGGCAGCAGAACCCTCAGGATCCGTTGCAGATTCACATATTTCTGGTGAGATCTAGAGCGTTGAGCTGACACTCGAGCGGAGCAGAGGAAGTCAGCAAAGCCACCTCCGCACTTGACACTTTGGCAGCTAAAACATGTATCTTAATATCCACCGCATCACGACCGTACATTTTTGGTAGTTGACCTAATTCAATCTGATCCACTGCTAAAACAGATTTTAATCGTGTTCTTCCCCTTCGGCTTTAGCCTTTTGGGGGTTGCCACAACAATAGGCCTCAACATTGTGCTGTGATGTGTATGTTGTTTAGGCAGCAGAGAGTTGGCAAGATCGTGGCTTTACATTGAAGAAAGTTTCCACCAAGTTGACATTTTAAAGGAGAATTATTTGTCTATTTTTTCACACAATTTTATTTTTGAAAAGTGCCTTTGTGACATTTTAGAAATCTACATGTGTCACACGGGTCTTAATTTTTCAACCAAGCACAACAAAATACAGGGATATGGGCGGGGATAGGGGGTAGGTGAAAACAGGAATCAATTAAAATACAACTTTGAGTAAACTAATGATGAGGACATGTTGTGACATGGTTTAAAAGTTTATTACAGTTGATTTTGCATAATATGTCCCTTTTTACTATTTCACTATTTTACTATTAATAATAAGCCAATAGTATTTTAAAGGATTTATATTCCCAACAGCAGAAAGGAGTGCCTTTTAATTAATTTGATTCGATTTGAACTATCTCAGTGGGCCGCAAACTTTTCACACCACCCAAGAAAAGAAATGCCTTTCAAAGTATCTCAAACCAGACTATTCCAGTCACTTTGGGCTAAACCTGGTCTTACATTGCTACAGCAGAGTATGGATAGGTCAGCGTTTCTCAAATTGTGAGCTCCTTCTGGTTTATGTTTTTTTTTTTTATTAATTTATTGATCTTACACATTTTTATAGGCAATCTGGTTGTGAATTATGAGTTTTATCTGCCTGTGATCTACCAGGAATTAGTTTAGTTGACTACAGCCCTATTTAATTTACCCTTTTATCTTAATTTTCTAATGTTTCACTTTTTCATTCATTGCACCCAAATAAAGCTGTAGTATTCTTCCACTTCCTGGAGCTGAGTTCCCTGAATTCTCTCCCTCCCGTCCAGTGAAAGGCCGTGTGAATGAGTCCACACAGCGGACATGGACTGAGTCAGCGCCACATTCCACTGGAGTCAATTCTCCACTTTACCCACGCCACTTGAACACACCACCGCTGACAGTCGAGCGGACCCTGAATGCATCACCCCCGCTCTCCAACCTGAGGTATGCACCAGCCAATCTATTTAATCAAGGCATTCTTACAAGCAGAGGTGGGTAGTCATAAATTGTACTCAAATAAGAGTAACGCTTCAAAATAATCTTACTCAAGTAAAAGTGCAACGTCGTGGTCCGTGATAATAAAAAGAGTACTTTGGAAAACTTTAAAGTACTTTAAAAAGAGTACTTCGGAAAACTACTATACAATTCAAGTAAGAGTAATGGCAAGATGCTATATCTGATTCATGATTTGAATTTAATGAGAAAAAGTAAATCATGAGTGTTGTAACCACATTTAGCAAAAATACGTATCCAGAATACCAATTTAAAGTAACTGTATTCTAGTCCTGCTACCATTTAATTATTATTTCTTGACCATTATTTAACCGCTGAGACGTAGTATCTATTTTTCAGCATTTGAGCAGATCATTTAGGCTTCGAACGACACTGAGAAAAATAGAAAACACATCTCATATTGTGCAGTTTTCTCCTATTTTTCAAATAAATGCATCACAAAGAGTCAGACAAAAACAAAAGGCAGTAATGTTATTTTGTGTTTTTACACTGTAATATATTGTCACAACTTCATAATATTCGGAATGCAGTACTCTGATTGGAGTAAGTTTTAGCATTCTTTAGCTAAATACATGTTCAAAGTATTCTTTCTGACACAATCTGAAGGAGCAGTGCAAGAAACACAAATGTTCAAATCATCAATATAAAGATCAAGTTTTTGTCACTTTTAATCACAGTGGGAAGAGTAACCAAAACCTTTGCTCAAGAGTACTGTTAATTCAAACTAAACTCAACTCAAGTAACTCAAGTAAACGTGAGGACCTTCCAATTCTGCGTAAACAGGCTGTTGACCTACTTTGAAATAAGTATATACATATAGTATAGTAGAAAAAGGGAAATGAAGAATTACTCTTTTATCAGTCCTGTTATTTATGCTATTTTAGGTACCGGTATTTATATATTTTAAGCCTGCACTGTATGTATATGAGGTGTGCATTTAACTAACATGGCAAATGTTACACTGTTTTAAAGTAACATGTGAGCCAGTGTCTTGATACCCATTTCAACATGATTTAAAATACAAAATAATCCAGTTTGTTTGATATGAACATGTGGAATTTCCCTATTACTATTGGTATGTATGTATGTGCCAAAATTATTCTAAAATTATTCAGGATATTGATTTTTCAGAAGCAATATCTAGTTTCAGTTTTGTTTTATTACAACCCTAAGCCGTAAAATCATACAGAAAAAAAAACATTTGTTTATGGAATGCGGTGACTTGTGGTATGATATCAACTTGTCAAAGCCCAATCTCATCAGAGCTTGTAAGCTAAGCAGAGAGGGGCCGGGTCAGGTGTCCCAGAGGGTGGTAGTAGTGCATGCTGTTGTTGTGTCCTTGGGCAAGACACTTCACGCATCTTGCCTGCAGTGTCCCTGTATGATGAGTGAATGTGGGACAAGCGTCCATGGATACAAACCTTTATGTGTATCATAAAATGTTCATTAACAAGCAAAGTCTGACCAAATAAACAAAAAGTATTGCTGCATATTGTCTGTTATCTGTACACAGGATGCCCTTCCTGTTGCAACTAATCCTATCCCATCAATGTTAATGTACATTGTCTTTTAGGATCTGGAAAAAACTTTTTACAAAAATATTATAATAATAAATGAATTAATTAATAATCGGATAAAAACACTTTCAATATTTGTTTAGAATATAAATATGTTTAAAAAAATACTGTATACCATTACATTTTATCAATGACGTTTAAATATATTTGAGAAGCCATGAGAATCATGAGGTTAATTCTCCCCTGTGTCTTTTTCCCCTAAAGAAAGTCAGCAGAAAAACCAAAGGCACAAATTAAGCCGGAAAGAACAGAAGATTGAGCATAGATCTAATGATAGTGCGCACACAAGTGTCCTCTTGAAACCTGTGTGAACTCTGTGTTTTGACATGACCGTGAGCTTTCATTCGGCACTGGTTGATCGCATGTGTGACGGCGCAGAGCAGAGCTGGGCCGGAGACGTGAAGGTGTGTGATTAACCTGTACATGAGTCAGAAATCTGTGTTTTAGCCCCGCCCCCTCCTCACTGTTTTATGTCGATAATTGTGAGCTAGTCAGAATCTTCACACGCAAGCCATGTGTCACTCAGCTCCCTGCATCACTCATCACCGCTGCACCGCGCTGCAGCTCAGAGACATGAAGAGGCTCAAGTGTGCGCGATCTACAAAATTGTATTTCATTCTATCACTGTTTGCGTTGACAGGACAGCTGTAGCATGAAATGTAGATAGAGAGGGAAGAGACATTCAGCAAATAGACAAGGTCAGGAAGCCTCGACGCCAAGGTGGTAACAACCACGAATGAGCAACGCCTTAAACCACTGGGTTAAAGGGATGAAGATGAAAATGTTGACTAGCATTGTTGGCTTGTAAAACTAATCTAACAAAATGTATATATGCATGAAGTGAGCGCAACATGAGCAAAACTTTCAACTTTTTCATTGCTGCATGTGCTGTTATCGAGTTATTGTAGAGCATTATTTTATATATATTGCTGCACAAGTTGATAAATGAATGAATGTTGCCCCAGAAAAGAAAAAAGGCGTTGCACTGCTGATGCCCCCTGCTCCAGACGGGTTGCCCCAGCGGCATTAAAGGGCGGGTCAAATGCAGATGACAAATGTCTCCAGAGGGACAATAAAGTAAAGGGATTCATGCAGTTTAATGTCTGACACATAGACCCAACACCTGACCATCCAGAGTCTATCCAAGAAAGATCTCCATATTCAAGTGTTTTACTGTAACATTACTGTGGGTGAAGTTCCATACCCAGGGACAAACTACAGTGTGCGCCTCATGCATTGTTTAACCCTGTATCCTGTATTATACATCTGCCAATTCAGTGTTTCCAAGAAGTATAGCTCAATCTGGACTGTGACAAGTCTTAATGAATAATTGGTTTGGGTTTTCATGGATGATGGCAAATATTGTGTTTTTCAGATTATTAGGATCATAACTATTATAGCTATAGGCTTGAAGGATTTTACAATTATGAAACTATGAAAACATGAACACGCTAAACACACAGACTGGGGATCACGGTCCACATGAGGTCTATGGAGCTGCAGTGAGCCCTGCCCTGGACCTGGGCCCAGTCCTCTCATCAAGACAACGACACTGTCACCGGTGGAGCGCTGCTATGTGGATTTACCTGTACATCCACATAAGTGACGCAAATCTGTTTCAACAGCGCGGCCTGAGTCATCAATCCAAATAAATACTACAGACATGCAACACTGACAGTTGCTTCTGGACTTTTGAAATAGAGCCGTGATTTTCAAAATGAGGTTCAGGCCACGCTTGTCATCGTAAATATGTCTTCAATAAAGGACAAATATTTGAAGATTTATTAAACTGTTTGGAATAGGTTTAACTCCGGGCCTGGGACAGACTTACTCACACTGCTCGTGACCTTCAAAGGATGAATCAACCTATTGTGCATCCACTTAAGTGATTGTATTGTCCTCTTGTATAAGGCTATATATACAGTCATGTGTTTTTACTCTCCTCAGGGTTAAGATCAGACCTATATCACTTCTGGAGAACAGTAGGTCAAGAGGAACACAGTGTAAAAGAGGTGCTCTTTGGTGAAGGGACCGTTTAAATATGTAACAAAAAATCCCCAAAACAAAATGCCTTAATTATTTATGGTTTGAATGGACCTCACTGAGCGCCAATATTACTTCTTGGTTAGAGTTTAAATTACTATAAAAAAGCTACAATGTTTGATATATTTAAAAAAGAATCAATTAAATGTTTCACGATAGTTAGTTTGTGATCCAAAGCAACAATAAAGCACAAGGTGGATCAGCATTTTCCTATATTCCGTAAGTGCATTTGAAAGGTTCCTACACATTTCACTAAGGCCTATTTTTCCCCAGTTTGACAATTTTGGTGAAGTTTATTATGTTGGACACGAACAGCAGATGTGACAAAGGTAAAGGAAATTCCACAACTGTACCTAGCAACCATAATGTAATGTATGTTATCATTTGACAAATAATAATACCTGACAACACCTTTATTTTGTGAAATGATTGTTTAAACTGTTCATCTTGTTCATCTAAAGCATAAATCATAAGCATTTTTATTTGAATATTGCTTATTGATGACATGTAGAAAATGCAGCTTTACTTCATGTAATTTTCTACTTTTCAACACAAGGACTATCCCACTAAAGTATAATAATTAGAAAAACATGAGAAGATATGCACTTTAAGTTCAATGAATGAATTAGTAACAACACAGATGGTTATTTTTAAATGTTTAATTTTGATTAGGCATGCATGTATTCCTAGAGCTGTAATGTGCTTTAGCTAGTCAATCTGAGACATTGGGTAACAGCTGATGTATTTTAAAGTGAGAGAGAATGCAAATAGATTCAAGAGTTGGATTGGTTTTAGGGTAACACAGACGTTTTATTACAAACGTCGGCCCAGTTAATTTCCTTATGTTAATTTTAGCCTTTTATCTCCCTTTCTTCTGCTGTCTCACCTCCTCCTCAGCTGCACACTTGCCCTTGGGCTGCTACACTAAAAATAATTGAAATAGTGATCCACTAAGCCTCTTAATGAGAGCTGGAAACGGCAGGGGCCAGTGCTGATCTGGATCTCATCAGCAGCAGTGGAAAATGGGGCCAGTGCGAACTGTAATGTGATGATGAGTTTAGGGCTAGTCTTACACTGTTGCTGTGCTAAAGACATTACCAAAGACAAATGGGAGAGAAGGAGTCAAATAAAATAGAACGATTGCTACGAGACAATGTTGCTACAAAAACTTTGTATGGTAAAAATAATGTGCACTATATTTTTTCTGGTGAAGCATATCGTATTTTCCGGACTATAAGTCGCACCGGAGTATAAGTCGCACCAGCCAAAAAATGCATTATAGAGATGAAAAAACCATATATAAGTTGCACTGGAGTATGAAATGCGGTTGCAAGTGTGAAAAAAACAAATAATATCACATAAAGTCGCTCCGGAGTAAAAGTATATAAGTATAAATATAAGTATAAGTCGCACCCCGGGCCAAAACTATGAAAATAGTTTTGGCAGGGATGCGACTTATACTTTACATAGTCCGGAAAAATACGTTATTTATCTCGATGCAGACAAGCAGGTTTGAGGCTTAATCATTTTATGTAGTTTCTTCAATAGAAATGCCTGTAATACATTCGAGAAGGATAAGTGTAATGCCATATTGTGGAACATTCCAGGCAAACCAATATTATCGCTATGAAGACAAGCAAGTCTCCCTCCAGTAGAAAAAATACATAGTACACATCCAATACAAATATGAGTGTCAAAAAGTAAATAGTTCAAAAAATCTATCTGAATGTGAGATGTTACTATGTTACTTAATACACAAAGTTACACCAGCTCTGAGTAAAATATGGAGAACAAACCACAGTTATCTAATATGTTCTCACAAGCAGCAGTGAACCCTGAAGACACACCTGAGGAGGACACAGTGTGGACCTCTCCTCCTCCTCGTCTTCCTCCTCGTCTTCCTCCTCCTGATCTAGACCCTGGTCTCTATGTAGCAGATGTTCTCCTGTCTCTGTCTGCAGATCACAGCCATCACTGAGTCACAGAGAACACACAGCCCCTTTAATAAAACCAGAACAGACAAGAGTGAGGGCGCACGGCTGAGTCAGGACAGAGAGAGAGAGAAGAGGGGGTCGGCCGACAGACAGGGAGGTGCAGAGGAGGTCCTGTCCTTGACCATAAAGAACTCACTCACCACTCAAGCCTGACACTCGTCTTTATGCTTCCCTAATTCCTCAGACACTCTGCGGTGGAGCAAAAGCAGATGTGACTGTTACCCTCACTTAATGCTCATCCCTGTAATGTGTTTGCTTTTCACCACAAAAGAGAAGAAACATGGTAGTAACATGTAACAACAAGCAGCTAAAGAAGTGGTGGAATCAGTAGAAACTGTATAATTAGTGTCATCGTAGGGACATTTGTTTTGGACATTCTTCAGATTTGTACCAAAGAAAAGCTCCACATTGTTGAACTCTGGATTGTCTTGCTGTAGAAAAGAGCAGCGTTTCCCAGTGTGTTTACGGGGGCCCCTGAGAGTAGGCAAAGCAGCAGGTTCTTGAAATAATTTTAGATTTATTTTTTAATTTATAGTGTTTAAAATGTATTTTTTTGTATGAAAAGAAGTAGAAAGTAAATAATAGTAACATAAGTAATAATTGTAACTGTTGATTTGTCTATTTACTAAAGAATCGGTGCATTAGTGTGATAGTAGAACAAGTGCTATAGGTAAAAACCCCAGTAACAGGATTTCCGTTTTTATCCAACATAACGTGCAGTGAGGTTGGTATAGCGACAGCTTCCAACATATTACAACAATAAAAGTCTGTGCATCCAAACAAAATAGGATGTCTTTGCAAAAAATAAAATAAAAAGACAATTCTGTCACGTTTTCAATGTAAAGTGTGAAGATATTTTAACATTTTCTTGATAATTGGGATGAGGACAGGAGCTTAAATAGCTGTGCAGGACAATCAATGAGACAAAGATTAGACAGAAAGGTAGTAGTAGCATTAGTAGTAGTAGCATTAGTAGTAGTAGTAGTAGTAGTAGTAGTAGTAGTAGTAGTAGTAGTAGTAGTAGTAGTAGCATTAGTAGTAGTAGCATTAGTAGTAGTAGCATTAGCATTAGTAGTAGTAGTAGTAGTAGTAGTAGTAGTAGTAGTAGTAGTAGTAGTAGTAGCATTAGTAGTAGTAGCATTAGTAGTAGTAGTAGTAGTAGTAGTAGTAGTAGTAGTAGTAGTAGTAGTAGTGATACAACATGATGTATATAAGCATGTATATGTTCAAAATGTAGTGTTTTCATGTGACTCCCTGTAATGTCGTCTTTCCCTCTGGCCGTCGTCCAGTCTGTTGTCTTCTTGTATCAGACTCTTGCATAATGTGAGCTGGTAAAATTCCACTGTGTCCGCTCACTCTCCATGACACTGTGTTACTGTTACCGCGGCCGCCGCCTCCACAGCCGCTCAGCCCGGGACGTCCCTGCTTCATTACAGATGTTACAGAAGGAGACACATGGAGGAATCAGATTTGAAATGTCTGTTTTAAAAAGTGTTGGATTCTGTTCACATTGTAAACAACATTAACATTCGAAAGAAAATTGAAATGTGAACTGATAAAACATGATATTTTGACAATCTATTATCCAATTGGAGCCTTGCAGTTAGATAAAACCTTATTAGATTTATCTTTATCTATCTTAAATTAAATCGTGTTTCAAAATCCTGGCAAAATATACTAAAATATGCACTATTGACTGGTTTGTCATGGAAGATTATAGAACTTGAATTTGTAGTCTATATAAATTTGAAAATGACAGGAATTATTGCTGAGATGTAAAAATAAATCCCTCTTATCTATATATCATCAATAAACAAAATTATATCAAAAATGTAGCGACAATGTACTCAAGGAGCACATTTTTTGGACAGTTCCAACATTATAATTGTGTACATTAGAAGAGCTTTAGCCCTGGTTTACTGTGTGGTTGCTCCCCTCGTCTGACCAGGATGTAAGATCATAAACATCACACTAAAAACTTCCATGAAATGGAAATCTATGGATCTCTCACAAACCCTTTGACACACCAACCACATGCATTTACTGTATCCGAAACAAAAAGTCAGCTTCAAATGTGATTACATTTTGCAAAAGTTGTTTCCAAGTACAACAAAAACAGTGACACTAAAATTTGACATTGTGACCGTGTAGGCTAAGCGGATCACTCACCCTGAGAACAGACTCACTCACAGTCCTGTAGTCCAGATCCTGGCCCTCAGCCTCAGTGAAGCGTCCTAGGGCAGCAGCTACTGACCTGGAACACATTAACAAACAAGCTCCAGATGTTTCATTTGTTACAGCAATGTTCATGTTCTGTCCAAGAAGCATTGTGCTAGATTTAAAATAGACACAGGCTGGATTTATCGTACATGGAGCCAGTACTATGGCTTTTATTTCTTCATGTTCAGGCCTTTAATATCATACGGCAAGGGACAGGGCACTTTATCCAATCAGAGATGTTGGTGCATGAAGACAATGTTGAAATAACTTAGTGCAGGCAGTTGTTTCTCTGTCATGGTTCAGAGTGAGAATATCATATTACAAAAAACACATCTTAACCATAATATAATTGTTATTCCTTCTCATTTACCCAATCGGAGTTTATGTATGTTTGAGTCATCTTTATTCTCGTGGAATCACTCTGAAAATTCCAGTTTTTCATGTGGGATTCAGCATGAATTTAGGATCATAATCACTCAGAGTAAATCTATCCAGACACAGAGTGAACATAAAAACCTCACAAAGGCAAAGAGAGAGCTTCTATGTCACCAAGCTGTTATTTTTAATTAGCAAAGGGGGTTTTCTCAAGACTATATATGATGGATTGTCAAGTAGTCTGATTTGCTAATTGCCATTTCAGTGCATTTATTGTTGGGATTGGAAAGTTAATTATGATGGTCCATGAATAAACCAACAGCTTTCTTGGAGTAACATGAATGCCAAACAATTACTGAGCATCGTGAGCAACTTGGGCTACATGTTCCTGAAAGTACTGGGTGTAGCGTGTCTTTAAATAAATGAGCTAAGTGGAAGTGTACAGCTTGGAGTGGCAGAAAACCAGCCACAAAAACATGCATGTGAGTGAAGGCCAGAGCCAATGTTTGTCTGACAGTTTCCGTCTCTAAAGCTAGACATACATTTATTATTCAAATACACAAACATTACATAACTTTAACAAAAGTCTTACAAGCAAATGTAGGAATATGCACATCAACGCTAACATGGGGAGTTGAGGTTTTGGCCAAATATGCACATGAATGGTTTTGCAAAATGTGTTACCGTAATTAGCACTGTAGTACACACTAATTAACTAAATATATTTAAATTGATAAGAGGGAGCAGGAAGGGCAAGGAAGAAGTATTTAAATGTGATGCAAATGCCTTAAATTACAGTTTATAATAGGCCCTCTAGAGGCCTAGATAAGCACTGTGTACAATAGTGTGTATTGTCCATATGCACTGTCTGTGATTTAAATACAGTAGGTCCTCTCGTCCTGTTGGAGAACTGCTGCAGGTGATGATCTTTCAGCACAGCATTTAAACCCGACTGATGCAGCGAGCGGCTTCTCATTTCTGAAACAACCATATGGAAAAGACAAATCCCGTGGTCATGGAAAAGATGTGTTTGAGAAGGGTCAAATCATTGGCATAAAGCAGAGAAAACATCTAAAGAGAAGCAGAGACTAATCTACTGCAGATCTGAACCCGGTGAGAGTGTTTGGGACGACTTTGTGCAGTGGTCGCTCTCTCCATCATCAATACAAGATCTTGGTGAAAAATAATGCAACACTGGATGGACATAAATCATTTAATATCGCAGCTTGCTGAAACTACAGTGAACGTGTGCTGTAATCAAAGCTTTTTTACAGGCAGTGTATTTAGTTTTCAATGTGGTTGTTCCCAAACGGTCATCATTATAGATCTGATCTGATGCCTCCGCCTTTATCTGTAAATACAAACTAACTTTACTTTATGGTACTATGAGGCTGTAATATTTAATAAATAACTACACTGTCTTCATGAAGCATGAAAAAATACTTGATCCACAATGAACAATAGTTTATAAAGAATGATTCAGGCTTAGTAATTAATACCTTAATCTAAACGCCAAACCCTAACCTCTTAACATTGACACTAAGTCTGATTCATTCTTACTAAACCATTTGTTCATGATGAATTAAGTCATGATTTACTAAGGCTACTAATGTCCTTTTGGATCTACTTATTCAGGCTTAAAACGTGCTTGTACTGCCAGTATGCTTACTCTTCACCTTAGCCTTATGTAGTTGAACGTTTCTTTACTATTTGGTTGGTTAATTATTCACTCTTCGTTGTGAACAATTAATTCTGTAGTGTCCTGGGGCAGTCTGGCAGAAACATGGCAGAAACATTCTATATCACCCGCCTCAGCACACGGTCACAGAAACAGTCATACGAGTGAGCGAGTGAGCTCTGTTCAGATGCAAGGGCGGTACACAATGTTAGAATGTCTTTATTTTGAATATGAAATGACTAGTGCAATATTTGTTTAGGCCTCAGTGGCAAAGGAGGCCAAGAGGAGAACCGTCCGATGTCCTGTTGCGTGACGCAGGCTTAGGCTTTCTGGCACTAAAATGTGGTTTGGTTTGGAACAGGTTTTATCGCCATGGTGACTGGCATAACAAATCTTACTTCTCTGGGGCAGGTTTTATTCTGGTTTAGAGATTGCATCATCAACAATGCTCCGTCAAGAGAATATACCCATGAATACTATTAACATTATTCAATCATTAATATTTGATTTACTTAACTTTTTCATTTCTTTAAATATTTCAATACAATTTAAATTCTAGTGTTCAACAGGTTCTATGTTTCTTTCTACAGATTTGTATTACTATTATTATTTTATAGCAGATCAATTTAGCTGAATTTGGGACGGCAGCAATGAGTTCTCTGGCTTTCGGGTTCTTGTTTGTAGACTAAAGGAAGTCGTTTCTCATAAACATAAAAAGAATAAGGAATATTTTGTCCTTCTTTGATGTATTATCTCACATGTGGATTTCTGTACAGAGGTTGCAACACTTTTTAGTCAGACACAGAAGACACGAGGAAGAACGAGTTTTACAGCTACACTCAAGAGGATGGATCAGATTTAACCCTTTCCTCCACTGTTGCACACTGCACTAAGTAAACTGTGGCCATGTGACACCAGAACTCAATTGTCCTGTCACCATATTTTAATGCATACAAAACTCTCCTTTGAATAAAACTCACTGCATGTTAATCGTTCCTGTTTGGAAAAGATCATAGTTAGACAACTATGTGGTTACTTAAAATCGCAGCAATAGCTAAATTTGGTGAAGACTGACCCAAACAAGTTTTTGTCATTGGGCAAGAAACGTCACCTGATTTGGCCTATTCTTGTTCAAAGTTTGTAGTTGGTTAATGGAGGCGACAAAGGTACGTTCACACTTCCTGCCTCACCTGGGAATTTCCCTTGAACTGAGACATGTGTGAAAAAAGCTTAAACGGATTTCCCTGTATTTTTGATCTGGTTCAATGTTAAAAATGTCCCCGATAATTGCCAGGACATGTGTAAATAAAGCCAGAAAAATGCCAGCGCTCGTTTCTTTGGTTACGAGTTTAGTTCCCCTGGTTCCAGTTCCGTTTTCATTCAGTTTAAATGATGCAGGACATTGTTATAGTGATAGAAAGCAGAGAGACAAAAGCCAGGTTAAGTGTGAACAGAGCAAACCTGGCAATGTTCTGGGACTGAAGCGTGTGTGAATTTGGGTCAGAGCTGAGGGTTCTGGCAATCTGGACCTGGCAATTTACTGGGATTTATGTGTGAATGGGGCTAAGTATATAGTGGCACTTCACAGAAAATAAAGTTAGTCAAATGGAGATGCTAACTACACGAGTTATGCTCACTTAAGTATTCTGACAGGGAGAAAAGTCTACGTACCAGTAGTGATCCTGGCTCTTTAGTTTACTTTTTATATTATTTATGGTAAAGGTTTTTGGTACAGTTTGCCAATAATGTTCTTTTTCTTTTTAAACGTTAAAGTGTGTTCACCCGCTACGATTATTTCGTTAGAAAATAATAACTAATAACTTGATTTTCTTCTGATCACTAAAAGTAGCTGCCACATTCAAATACTGGCGTTGTTTTCGGTTTACTTTATTTTTGTGTATTAATGTTACTTAATTTTGTTTGTTTGTTTTTTAATTGTGTTTTGTTTTTGTTGTCATTTTGTGTGTTTTAGTTTCTGCAACTGTATTGTTATGTTAATTGTTTTTGTTAAATAAAAAATAAAAAAATAAATGAAATAAAAAGTAGCTGCCACGTGTGTATATTGTTTTACTCTTTTACAATGTCTAAAATGCCCAAACTAGTGACATGTGCAGTATGTGTTGAACTCATATATGTCTGACAGTTTAGATGTATTTCAGGAGTCAGAGCTGATCCGCCCGCGGTTTGGTTAAACAGGATCGTCTCAAGTTTCCAGCTAAATTACAATGTCACTCACCGGTCACACTGTCCCCGCGCTGCACCCAGACGCTGGATGATCATTGGTCAGTTCTTATATTAGAGAGATGGAGAAAGCCAGGATAAACCACTTGAAAAGTAAAATGATTCTAACAAATATCCCCATAGCCAATCTGTATACAAATTTAAATGTGTATAGGTGTGGGTGATATTGACAAGATAAATATCTATAAATGGTATTCAGATTAGATGATGTCAGTTTAACAGAAATGTGTTAAAATATGTCTTTAAAGTTATTAGCTGAGGTTTAAGTATCAGACAAATGTGAAATTGTTGTAGAATGACTCGCAAAAGAGCAGAAATATCCCTACTCTCGTCTGCAACCTCTTTCCCATTTTTTTATTTTTAATCATTTAATCTCTATAATCCGCACACTATACATTTTAAACCAAAGATGTTGTTGACATACTTTATACAGCAAATGTGTAAAAATGTAAAGCAAAGGAAATAAATACAACAAACGGTTAGCATTAAGATAGATACATGCAATGCAACAAAATAAAAAGATCATTTCCAGGCTGGACGAGTACAAGGCACAGTCATCAGGGCAAAAGAAGATAACATTCACCCCTGGCTGCATAGTACTAAGGTTAAAAGCAATAACCATTTAATAACACAACAAACTACAGTTTATGCATCTATTATATTTACGACTAAATCTCTAAAATACTGCAAGCTTTAGTGATATGATAACTTTTCAGAACTGATCAAATGTCGGGAGCTCAAAAATGGTGTCATGTCGTAATGTCATGATGTTGCAACGTGTTATTCCTAGCACCCCGACATCTGACACCTCACATCAAAACATGATGTCCTCCAGTCGCAACTGTTTCATCACTTCACCTTGTGTTGTGTAACTACAGGTCGCGACATCTAACGTGGCTCTTTATCCTCACAAACATAAAAACTCACACTATTTCTTCATTCTAAGTGTTCCAAAACATTAGTTAGAGTAAATGGTTGGATTGTTTATGCACACAGCTCACAGTGTTATCAGTTCAGACAGCAGTGCTACACAATGTACCTGCTGCTGCCCACACACCTGCAGCAAGCCCCGCCCCCTCCACCTACAGCTGTCCCACAACTGCTCAAAACACACAAGTGACATCTAGTGACAGAAGACAGAATTACATCTGGTTCAAATGATACTTCTGTTTCAGCCACGGTTTGAAAAAAGTATTTCATTTCTAAAGCATATGAGGCTTCATATCTGTGCATCATTATGAGGTTTTGCATTCTTAACTGGTGCAGTAGCCTGTGTAACTTTTCTTGAGGCCATCTGCTTGTCTCCATGTTGCTGGATGTTATTGCTTTGCCTGCAAGGATCCACAGTATGGCAACCAGGTCAGATTACAGGCCAGATTATAATAAGTGTGATATAAATGATGCCATATTGTAGAAGCCAATCTGTATACAAATTCTTAGTTCTTCAGCGAAACCAGCAAAGCCGTGTAACTTATGTAAACATAATATTTATAAATAGCTTTACCTTTTATTTATCAATTCATTTATCTTTTGCACGTACAAAGAAGACAAGTCAATGTTTAAGACACTCTAAAAAGATGCATGCAACTCTACGATCAGCCTAAAAACACATTTTTGTCTTTTCAGATGCACATTTGCTCATTTAGGCATTTTTTCTGCACAAAACAAACCAGCATCAGTGACCCGTGGCTATTGGCTAAATATGAAACTAAGTTCAGATCAGTCAAACTGATAGCAATGTCTTGCATTAAGATATGGATTCAAGATAAGAACCCTACTTGCCACGCTTGACGAATACTTCATGAAAATAGTTTGTCCGCACTAAACAAATGGTCTTTTATTAATGACGTAAAACACAGTATCAGTAGATCAACATGAAGGCTCCCTTGTCAGGAAGAGGAACGTGTCATTGAAATGGCACAGACATGACTAATTTATACTACTTCTAATCTGTTGAACTACATTTAACCTTCAACACTATCAAATGTTAATTATTTACACATATCTTTAATTCAAAATAGAGAAGTAAAATGTCCATTCTCAGCAGTTTGAAACACAATATTGACTGTATAAGTTAATGCAAATCATTTGGGAGAGGTGCCCGTTTGCATACAGGGTCAACTAAAATGTAGGCAAATGACCAAACAAAACCCAAACGGAGGTGAATGCAAATGCCACAATGAATAACCTCTGAACTTCAGATTACCCTGGCCAATAGTTGACACAAGTACGTCATATTTGCATCAGGATTAACTAAAAGCTTTTATTTTCATAACTGTTATTATGGCTTATACGCTTGTTATGTCGCTTCTTTTGGTGGTGGTAAACATATTCTGAAAGGTAAAGCATCACGGTCACTATGGCAACAAAGTGTGGCTCCAGAGCACTTACACTGAGAAAAACCACAAACAAATAAATATTCTGGAAGAAGCTGGATATCTACCCACTTTTAGGTAAATTCAGGCGAGTACACCTTGCTCCATTTGATGTGATGTATTGGCTTTCATGCATCTTTACATACATTCAATGAACCATACAGGTAGTTTTGCATATTATCACAGTATTTCTGGCCACTGTTCCTTGAGCTCAAGTCCCATTCGAGACGCGATATGGCTTCTCCTTTCAAGCTGCTTGTATTAGCATTAGCACTTAGACAGTGTACTTCAAATGAGTGGTTTGGAAACATCTCGACCAGCCTGTTTGACCTGTCCGGAGACATTTTGATCGGGGGGCTGTTTCCGATAAACGCTCTCACCAGCAACCTCAGTGAGCGAATCAAGCCAAACGATATTGAATGTGCAAGGTAAGGGTCTTTGAAATTTGAATTCAATACGTTTGCCAAGGCACTGATGCTCTTTCTCGTGATATTTCTGCACACACTTTATCCAGTCAAGTAGGTGTTTATTCTATCTTACAGTTTAAATACATACGGACTGGGGCTTGCCATAGTGATGAAGTATGCAGTGGATGAAGTGAATGCCAATCCAAAGCTTTTACCTGGGATCAAGCTGGGTTATAAAATATATGACACTTGTAGACAGTCTTCAGTGATTGTCAGACCCACCATCTACTTTTTGACAAAGAAATCGACTAAAGATCTTTCTGTTCAGTGCAACTACACAGACTATGAGACCACTATGGCTGCAGTGATTGGTCCAAATGCCTCAGAAATGGTTTCCATCATAGGAAAGCTACTGGGATTCTTTCTCATGCCACAGGTATGTTTATGTCTTATACTGTTTATGTCTTTGTTGTGTGGAGCACTTTGAATTGCCTTGTGTATGAATTGTGCTGTACATATAAACTTGCCTTGCCTGCCTTGAAGCTATATTTTGTTCAGTGGTTTCATACAATTTCTTACCCAAACTGATGAGACCACAACATATGAGTAAGGATTCAGTTTTGTCACTATTGCACATCCTTTGAAAGGAATCAACCTTTATGAGCTGTCAACCATAACAGTATTCCCTTGTTATTATTTTCATACGCTTCCCATTTTCCTAACTGCAGATCAGTTACCGTGCCACGAGTGACAAGTTCAGCGACAAGACTACGTACCCGTCGTTCTTCCGCACGGTGCCCAGTGACAAGTGGCAGGTGGATGTGATGATGCAGCTGATACAGGAGTTTGAGTGGAACTGGGTGGCCGTGGTCGGCAGTGAGGAGGAATACGGGCAGATGGGGGCGCAGGAGTTCTCCAAACTGGCAGAGAAGAGCTCTGTGTGTGTGGCCTACCAGGGCCTGATCCCGGTCTACACTGATCCAGGACCGACCATAGAGGTCATCATCAGCAACATTAAAGCCACCAACGTCAACGTCATCGTGGTGTTCTCTTTACCAGAGCCAGCGGCTGCATTCTTCACAGAGGTACAGGGTAAAGGAGGATTGAGATTTGGAAATACAATGTATGACTTAATGTGTTTTTGAGTGCAGGTTATAAAGAATAAAATCACTGGTGTGTGGATTGCCAGCACGAGTTGGGCAAACAGCAACAGGGTGACTGACCTCCCAGGCATCCAGTCCATTGGGACAGTTATTGGATTCACAGATAACACTCAGAGTGTGGACCTGTTTACAGAATACACAAAAGCACTCTTCACTAAAATCAGTGAAGAGAACAAAAACTTGACACAAACAGAAAACCACAGTGATCCCGATGACCCCTGTCCACAGTGCTGGAGCCTGTCAATTGCTAATATCAGCATTGTAGAGAATTCAGCAGTGCAGCAAGCAGCTTTCAGTGTCTATGCTGCCATCTACAGTGTGGCAGAAGCACTGCATCAACTTCTCAAGTGTAATGACAAAGAATGTGATTGGAAGCCTGAGGTGAAGGTTTATCCCTGGAAGGTGTGTTTGGATCAACTATTAATGTATACCATGCAATATATATTAAAAAAAAATATTTTCACAGCTCTTGCAGGTTTTGAAGAATATTTCTATTTACATAAATGGCACCAAGTTCGAATATGACAGCAATGGAAACCCAAACATTGGGTACAATGTGATTCAGTGGGTTTGGAAAAACTCAAATCTACATTTTCGCAATGTTGGAACGTTTCTTCAAACTTTGTCCATCAACAAATCTTTTTTGTCATGGCACACAGAGGGTTCAATGGTAAGATGGAAAAATAATAAATACAATCCACTGAATGTGAACAGAATCAGTTTAGACATCTGATGTTCCTATTGTAATGGGTGTGGTAGTTGAGTTCAGTCCAGCTTTCTCTATTTGACTTTATTCAGGTGCCAATGTCGGCGTGTTCTGCGGCCTGTGAGTCTGGACAAGTGCGCAGAGTCAAAGGGTTCCACTCCTGCTGCTTTGACTGCATCGACTGTCAGCCCGGGAACTACCAGGCCAGCCAGGGTGAAGACTCAAAACATATCATCTACTTTTCTGTTGGGATAGTAATATCTAACCTTTATTCAAACCTTTCAGATGACAGTCAGTGCACTACGTGTCCAAAAGGCGTGTGGTCGACCCTGCGCAGCACGTCCTGTACTCAGCCCACCTTCGAGGTGCTGTCCTGGGACAGGACAGAGTCTGTGCTGATGGTGTTAGCTGGAGCTCTGCTGCTGCTCTTCCAGAGCTCAGTGCTGCTCCTGTTCCTCAGACACAGGACCACTCCGCTGGTGCTGGCCTCAGGCGGGACCATGGCCATTGTGGCGCTCCTCAGCCTGATGGGGGCGTGCCTGAGCTTGGTGCTGTTCCTGGGACAGCCCACAGACATAGTGTGTCGTCTCCAGCTGCCGCTCACCTCAATTTGGCAAACAGTGACTCTGTCCATCATCACCTCTATCTCTCTACAGGTGACACATATTACCACCTTTGTTACTTATAACATTAACCTTTATTATTGATGAACTAATGATTAATCTATAGCTCTAAATTCACATCCTCCCAGGTCTTCTTTGTGTCAGAGTTCCCTGAGCGGACCGCTCCTCATCTCCGCACTATCAGGGGCCCGGGCAGCTGGCTCCTGGTGCTCTCCTGCTGTGTGGCTCAGGCTGGCATCTGTGGCTGGTTTGTGCAGGAGGGCCCTTCTCTCTCTGTCTACATGGAGAACATGGAGATCAACTTTGTAGAGGCATTCCTGACATGCCCCGTGGAGCCTCTGATAGGCCTCGCTCTGTTACAGGGCTTTAACGTGGTCCTGGCACTGGTCTCCTTCATGTGCACCTTCATGGCTGTGAAGCCTCTGCACCAGTACAACCTGTCCCGGGACATCACCTTCGCCTGCCTCATCTACTGTGTCATCTGGGTCTCCTTCATCCCCATTTACATTGGACTGCAGGACATGATGAAGTCCATAGTCCATGTCTCCTTCACTCTTTCCAGTAACTTTGGGCTGATGGCCGCTTATTATTTACCGAAGTGCTATCTGATAGTGAGGAAACCTGAGCTCAATAAGCCAGAGTATTTCTGCACAGTTCTGGAGGGAGCCCCTCCTACTCCTCCTCAGGACGAGCCACAGCCAAAAACTGAGATTGAATCTGTGCAGTAAGCTTATTTTGCTATGTAAAAGCAGCTAGATTAGATTGTGTGACAGGACAATTACAATATGTCAAGTTTATAATAAATCAACAGTCTGTGTTCGAATACTAGGAATGAGCTTTGGCAGGTGCATTAGCCCAATTTAATCAGTTGATGAAATAAGTCAATTGTTTGTCCTTTATGAAGCTTTTAAACATACAAAACGGTTAAGTGGTTGTTATGGTCAACATATTTGTCCTCAAGAAAACAGTAAATGCATGATATTGTAAGACTATAGTGTTGTGTTGTGTTGTGTTCTGTATCCAAATAATTGTGTGAGAGGTTTTGCCACTGATGGAAACCACATTAAAAACTCTCTGCTGTGACAGCCAACATCCCCGGGAATTTGCATTTTCCACAGGCAGAATACTTTATAAGTTATCCAAATGTAATGAGCATAATACTTTGTAAACAGACAATTTGTTTGGGGTTTTATGGGAAAATATACTCAATCCATGACATGCAGTGAGCAGGATGTTTCGTTTTCTTACTGTGTTTAGCTACACATGCCATCAACAGCATCTAAAATATTATTTGTGTTATTATTTTGTATTTACAAAGGAAAGGGGACCTCTGTTTCCTATGTTTTCTATTAACATTGTTCAATAATGTATAAACTGTGCACTAAAAGAAAATATAACTCATAAGTTCAAACAAAAAGTCATCACATTTTTATTTAGGTGAAGTAAATATTGTCTTAACCGCCTTTCTTTGTAAGGGAACGCAAGCCTTGGAAGCGACTATGGGTTTCAGCTTCCTGTTATATGCAACCCTGTGGACTCTTTCAATCAATTGCAATCGCTTGAATCATTTGAAAGCTTTGGCAACGGTCCAAATTTCTCATAATTCTAAAACTCAAGAATATATTATTGATACATTTCTGGGAATTGTTTGAGAAAATGGTTACACATCATACCAAAGCAACGTGAAGGGCTCGGCAGCTCAGAATGATGTGCTCATCTTCTGGCACAAGCTGGTTTAGGCAAAGTGAAAAACCACAAACAAATGACAGTAAAATGTTCCGGAAAGATGAATGCCACCAACTCAGCAGGACAAAACGTAACATGCAAGGTGTCACCGACATTATGCACAACAAACAACATGAAAAGCAACCATTGGGTTTTCCTGCTTATAGATCTCTTCCTTTTTAAACGAGTCGCTTATATCATTAGTTCTATGTAGTTGACTCTTTAACTCCAGCACTTACCTGACAAATTAACCATTTTTCTTATGCATGTTCCCATTTTCCCTTACTGACTTGATATTATAGTATTTTGATGCCGCACAGATTCAATGTATCAATAGTTATCTCCTATTTTATGAATAGAATGAAAGAAAATACTAAAGAAGAAAGTTAAACTATTCATTGGTTAATTTTGTCTTCTCAATATTAGTCTTGTCCAAAAAATGATGTACTTATTTTTTGTGGCAAGTCAATGCAGGGAATTTTCACGGTACATTTGAGACAACTGGTAGTGGATTCACACCATTAGGAGAGAGAAAAAGGAGGGACCTAATGTGCCAACTGGCTTCAAAGCGACTTTGCATAACATCCCAGTATATTTCTGTTGTATCAATACTGTCCTTTTGAGTCTCATTGGTTCAACAATGGCGTCAACATCTTTCAATCTTCTTGTCTTATGTTGCGTAGTGAGCCAGAGTCATAGTTTAAGTTCAAATGAATGGTTTAATAATATTTCCACCAATCTGTTCAATTTGTCTGGAGATATTATGCTTGGAGGACTATTTCCGATCAGCCTGTTGACCAGCAACCTAAGTGAACGGACCGAGCCGGACAAGATCACATGTGGAAGGTAAAAACTATATCCAGCTTCAAACACACAAGTCACATCACAATTGTGTTTTACTCATTCACTTGTCAGTCAAACACAGAGGTGGCACGATGGGTAATCTGTTCATCTCTGATTGTAACAAAAACATGATTTTAACAATTTCATAGTAGTTTCTTAATGCAAGTAACTATGGTGAAACGTTCATCAATATTTTTTGCAGACTCACACTGCATTTTATAATTCTATTGGTAATTTTCTCATTTATTCTTGTTACAGTTTGGATTGGTTCGGACTTGGTCTTTCCATAGTGATGAAGTACGCCATAGACGAAGTCAATGCCAATCCTGCACTTCTGCCTGGAGTTAAATTAGGTTATAAAATATACAACACATGTAGACAGCCGGCCGTTATCGTCCAGCCCACGCTGTCCTTCCTGACGAACAGGTCGACAGAGGAACTGTCTGTGGAGTGTAACTACACGGACTATGACACCAGCATCTCCGCTGTCATCGGCCCCTACAGCTCAGAGATGGTCTCTATTATTGGTAAACTACTAGGATTCTTTCTTATGCCACAGGTACAGTATATCTAATGTATACTTTATATTGTTCTCTGCTAATACCATATATGAACTACTGCATTGAAATTCGGGGGCATAGCTACAAGTCAAATACAAATTCCATTTTTATTTTGCAAAAAAAAAGCAATTAGGATTGTCAATCATTCCACATATTAGGAATCGACAAAAGTAATATCTCTCAAATTTAGAGCACTAAAATTCCATGATCTAGTCAATCTAAAAACAGCATTGTTCATGAATAAAGTTAGAAAACAACTTGTGCCTGCAAAAATATTGTGTTTGTTTGAAATTAAGGAGGCTAAATATGATCTAAGAGCAAAGTATAAGTTTAAAAAACAATTGGTTAGAACGAATGTAAAAAAAAGATTTGTTTTCTGTTCAAGGGGTCAACTTGTGGAATGGTCTAACAGATGAACTTATGAGGAGTAATTATATTTTCCATTTTAAAAAACTGCTCAAGTGAATAATTTAGAATATAAGAATATTTTAACAGGTCCCAAACTCAGACACTGGATACAAGCTGTAGATTTGGTGATATTCTTGTTGTCATCACAAAATGATCAGGTCAAACCTGCTCGTCGTCCTAACTTTTAAACAAGTTTTCTGTTTTTAACACCATTTTAAATGTATTTATTTATACAGGGGAGGCCCTCAATGAGAGAAGCTCTCTTTTTAAAGAGTACCTTTGTTCACAAGACACATATAACAAGTACAGAATATCAAAATAAAAATGTCAATAAAACCATCAATAAAACATTCAATTAAGTTAAATAAACATCATACACATTGTTTTAGAATTTAAGTTCATTAATTTACCGAATTATAGATGAATCTTATTCATTCAAATAACAGAACTGCTAAAACAATTACATTCTTTCTTTAGATCAGCTATGGTGCCACGAGTGACAAGTTCAGTGACAAGACTACGTACCCGTCGTTCTTCCGCACGGTGCCCAGTGACAAGTGGCAGGTGGATGTGATGATGCAGCTGATACAGGAGTTTGAGTGGAACTGGGTGGCCGTGGTCGGCAGTGAGGAGGAATACGGGCAGATGGGGGCGCAGGAGTTCTCCAAACTGGCAGAGAAGAGCTCTGTGTGTGTGGCCTACCAGGGCCTGATCCCGGTCTACACTGATCCAGGACCGACCATAGAGGTCATCATCAGCAACATTAAAGCCACCAACGTCAACGTCATTGTGGTGTTCTCTTTGGTCGAACCGGCTCTTGTCTTTTTTACAAAAGTAAGATCATACATTTGGTTTACTGGTCTCAACTTTGTTCTGGTATAATACAGTCCAACACAAAATAATCATGTATTCCTAATATTTAAACTCAATTGATCTGAATCAAAATTAGACCTGCAAACTTTTTAATAGAGTTTTTAGTTTTGTAGTCAGCATACAAGTTAAATGTTCCAACATAGCACAGGGATACATTTCTTGTTCCGGAACAAGCTCTTTCTTAATTTGCATGGATTAAAATAGTTGCCTTTAGAGTCTTTAAAGTCTTGCCTTTAAACATTTTTTAATGACAATAACACAAATTCCCTATCACAGGTCATGGAGCATAATCTGACATGTGTGTGGATCGGCAGCACGTCTTGGACTAACAGCAGGAAACTCACCTCTATCCCCAAAATGAAAACCATTGGTACGATCATTGGATTCACAGACATGACTCAGGATCTACCGTATCTCACCGATTATACACAAGCACTTTTTACTAAAATCAGCGAAGAATCAAAAAACTCAAAGCAACCACCAAACAACAATAACAACAACAACAATCCAAGTGAGCCCTGTCCCCAATGCTGGCGCCTCTCTCCTGCAAACACAAGCAGGATACAGGATTCTGGGGTCAAAGGACAGGCTTTCAGTGTCTATGCTGCGGTCTACAGTGTGGCAGAGGCATTACATCAACTTCTTCACTGTGATGAGACCCGCTGTGACTGGAAACGGGGTTCAACCAAGGTCTATCCATGGAAGGTAATTTTAGTGTGTGAAAAGGGATATGCTAACAGTATTTCTTGTAACAGTTCAGAGATGCTAGAGTGTCAGTACAGTTTTGAATAGTTAATCGTTTTAGATTTTTTCAAATGAATTTGAGATATGAAAAATAGCCTGCATGTCTACCATTGTGACAAATGGGTTAGCAAAGCTCTTCAATTTGCTTTGCATTTTTTAATAGTTTTGTAACTAATGGTGAATTATTGAAATATTGTTTTATGTTGTTGCAGCTGATGCAAGTTTTAAAGAATATTTCCATTGACATAAATGGCACCAAGTTTCATTTCGACAGTACTGGAAACCCAAACGTTGGATACCAAGTGATTCAGTGGAATTGGGAAGACTCAAATGTACAACTTCGAAATGTTGGGAGTTTTCAGCATAATCTGACCATAAACAAATCCCTCTTCACTTGGCACACTGAGGATTCAACGGTAACATTGCATTCATCTTTTCACATGAGGATGGAGTGTTCTAGTTTTTGGAAACCTCTTGTGCAAAAAGTGTCCTATTGTAATGGGTGTGGTGGTTCAGAGTTCAGTCCAGCTTTCTCTATTTGACTTTATTCAGGTGCCAATATCGACGTGTTCTTCAGACTGTAAGCCTGGACAAGTGCGCAGAGTCAAAGGGTTCCACTCCTGCTGCTTTGACTGCATCGACTGTCAGCCCGGGACCTACCAGGCCAGCCGCGGTGAACCTCAAAACATATCATGTACTTTTCTGTTGGGATAGTAATTTCTAACATTTATTCACTCAATTCAGAGGACATCAAGTGCACTACGTGTCCAAAAGGCCTGTGGTCGACCCTGCGCAGCTCGTCCTGTACTCAGCCCACCTTCGAGGTGCTGTCCTGGGACAGGACAGAGTCTGTGCTGATGGTGTTAGCTGGAACTCTGCTGCTGCTCTTCCAGAGCTCAGTGCTGCTCCTGTTCCTCAGACACAGGACCACTCCGCTGGTGCTGGCCTCAGGCGGGACCATGGCCATTGTGGCGCTCCTCAGCCTGATGGGGGCGTGCCTGAGCTTGGTGCTGTTCCTGGGACAGCCCACAGACATAGTGTGTCGTCTCCAGCTGCCGCTCACCTCAATTTGGCAAACAGTGACTCTGTCCATCATCACCTCTATCTCTCTACAGGTGACACATATTACCACCTTTGTTACTTATAACATTAACCTTTATTATTGATGAACTAATGATTAATCTATAGCTCTAAATTCACATCCTCCCAGGTCTTCTTTGTGTCAGAGTTCCCTGAGCGGACCGCTCCTCATCTCCGCACTATCAGGGGCCCGGGCAGCTGGCTCCTGGTGCTCTCCTGCTGTGTGGCTCAGGCTGGCATCTGTGGCTGGTTTGTGCAGGAGGGCCCTTCTCTCTCTGTCTACATGGAGAACATGGAGATCAACTTTGTAGAGGCATTCCTGACATGCCCCGTGGAGCCTCTGATAGGCCTCGCTCTGTTACAGGGCTTTAACGTGGTCCTGGCACTGGTCTCCTTCATGTGCACCTTCATGGCTGTGAAGCCTCTGCACCAGTACAACCTGTCCCGGGACATCACCTTCGCCTGCCTCATCTACTGTGTCATCTGGGTCTCCTTCATCCCCATTTACATTGGACTGCAGGACATGATGAAGTCCATAGTCCATGTCTCCTTCACTCTTTCCAGTAACTTTGGGCTGATGGCCGCTTATTATTTACCGAAGTGCTATCTGATAGTGAGGAAACCTGAGCTCAATAAGCCAGAGTATTTCTGCACAGTTCTGGAGGGAGCCCCTCCTACTCCTCCTCAGGACGAGCCACAGCCAAAAACTGAAGAGACTGAAACTGCTGAATCTGTGCATTAACCTTTCCAGTGAAGCAAATGTTGAATATGTTAAGGGTTCTTAACCTTTGACCTTGGAGCTCAACCTTTTCAGTGCAATGTAACTTGAAGCTCATTCACATAGAAACTGTATCATCTTATTTTGCCCAAAGTGGCTCTCGACATAGGCCCTGGTCCTGTGGTTAAGAACCACTGTAATAGATTACTGTAGTGTGCAATTGAAATTATTATATTGAATTGTATTGTAAACAAAAAGTGTGTTGTTCTTCCTTTAACAAGTCAGCTTTGTGCATGTTTTTTAAATATACTGTACCTAAACAAATATGATTAAGTGATAATTTATTTACTTACTTACTAGGAAATCCCAAATGAGATTCAGAATCTTCTTTACGGGTCGTGATCGGGAGCCTATTGTGCATTAGAGAGAAAGGGGGACAGACTCGGTTCCTCTCAGACAAAATTCAGGGCAGCAGTCATGTGACATAGCAACAGTTGCTAATAACAAAACATTTCAGTCCAGAAAGCTCGGCTTCGGCAGGTAAGACTTTTACTAGTTACTAGTTATTTTTACTATTGTATTTGTCCCGCATTGCAATACATAATTATTCACATTGCATTGCATTTTACAATAACAGAATTTCAATATAAACTAAACGTGTGGGAATGTAGGAACTGACTGAAAATGACCGTAACCATGGAAATCCGCCATGTTTGTTGCCGGTGTGCTACAGTAAAACGTCCACAGAGATACCAAAGATAGCATGGAGCCAAAACATTGTAAAAAAAAGTAAACAAAAAAGCCATGGAACAACCTGATAAACAGCCACTACATAATAACATTTTATACTCTATAGAGTCAGAATACTTTGGAATGAATTTGCAGTTAGCCAAATGTTAAACTAATGGAGATTTTAAGACGCTAACTGTTGCTAAACTTAGCGTTCATTCAAAAGTATTCTAACACAATACTGTTAGATCGATAAATGCATTAACTCAATGGACTAATGTATTTGCCAGTATTTTATTCAGCCAGGTTGTTCTACGGCTTCTTTAGTTTACTTGTTCACGTTGTTTTGGAAACTTTGTACAATTAGCACCGCAGCAACAACACAGCAGATCCATGGCAACAGATGTTTTTTGACGTTCCATCTCCAACTCTATAGAAATAAACAGATATTAATGCTACATAATAAGATATTTGAAACATGAATGTAGCTACTTGCAAAGTGCGTGTGTGTTTTACAGCAGTTAGTTAGGAAGTAGTTTATTTTTTTTGCTAATACATTCCACCATAGCTGTGGAATGTATTAGCAGTAGATTATATATATATATATATATATATATATATATATATATATATATATATACATATACATATACATATACATATACATATACATATACATATACATATACATATACATATACATATATATATATATATATATATATATATATATATATATATATATGCTGTGAAGAGATGGATTATTTATTATTTTCCCCCTTTATTGAACTGATATTCAAGTCTGACCTCTAGTGGTAGTAGGTATTAAACGTATGACGTGCACAAGAGTCTCAGCTGTCATTTTGTACTTTATATCAAATTATTTCATTAAAAAAAGAAAAAATATAGACGACAAGACCAGAGTCAACCATGCCACGAGGAAAGTCCGCCATCAGCACCCGGACAGACGACAGCGAGATGGGTGTGGATGCCTCAGGTAAAGAACAACACAATACTACAACTGTACTGCTCCTTTAATGCTCAATAATACTTCTGCTACTGATGCTAATAATAATCATAATAATGTTAGTGTTTGTAAATTGTAAAATAAAATACCTTTACAAGCACTTCCTTTATATGTTAGAAATTGCCAAGCTGCTGAGACAGTTCAGAATCATGGATGGAGACCGGCAGTCTTACAGTATTCAAGCTCGCAAGCAGATCCGCAAACAAGAGTAAGAATAGCACGCTCACAAAAACATTTATACACAGAAATATCACAACACAACGCATACATTCCTATATATCGTGCACCACATTAGAAAACGAGGATGAAATAAATGGTCAACATGTAAATAAATATGACTCTAGCAGATTATAGTACTTTGCACAAGATATTTATACATTTGGTAATACAAAATAATAATTTAATAATTCAGGTCCTATTAGGAAATACAACTTAACAACTCAGAGCAAGGGATGTCACTATATTAAATTTCAATGTTACGATTATTGTGAGACGAAACATCACGATTTCATGATTATTGACACAAAGACCAAACAACAGTGAAGTCCTTTATTTGCTTTCATTGACAAGTTTAAATGACCTTTCCTCACTAGCGTTATGACATCAAACTTGCAGAACAAAAAAATAATATCTGCACAGCCTGATAAAGTTCTCAGAAGTCTGACTTTGTCTGGCGTATATAACTAAAAATGAGCAACTGAAATGACTCATTGTTGCCGGCAACGATTTACATTTTAGCCCTTACGATTATATTGTGACCCAATAATCACATTAATCGATTAACCAAATAATATTGACATCCCTACTCAGAACAACATGACAGCTCAATTACTAATACAGTTCCAATGTTCAATGCTATATTCCTTTTTACAGCGTCTTCTTGACCACTGGCCTTGAATGTCTTTAAATACAATGAAAAGCATATTCCACTAAAACATTCATATTGCTTTAGAGTCAAAAGGGCTTTTTGTGCGCAGACAGGAGATAGAAAAGCTGATGAAGGAGCAGGAGGAGCTGCGGTGCAAACTGGGAGTGTGTAAGAGCCTGAGCCGGCAGCAGCAGGACCAGGAGGAGGCCCAGGAACTCAGGACTTTACTGGACCAGATTCAACTCATCGAGGAGGACTTCGAGAAAGAGAGGGCTGGCCAGAGGCAACTGGAGCAAGAGGTCACATTCTGATATGCTTATTGAGAACGGCTCACTAATATGAGTTTGTGACGTGGTGGATGCAGTGCAATAATGATACAACACTGATGGCTAGGAAAAAAAGAAATACAATAATAATAATAATAATAATAATAAAAATGTTGGTTTGGTTTCTGAAGAAATTAAAATTGTTGTTATATTCAGATTATGAAACTGTTATATCCCACTCCCAGTATCTTGTGGCATAGGCAAAAAATCCACAAATGTTGAACCTTTTAGCAATTAAGGCCATATTCATGTGCATATAACTGATGTTAATAAGAGTGTTTACTTACCATTAGTATTAGTATTATTTAGTCTTCTGCTAGCTATTTTACTTTATTTTATTATTATTTTATTATTATTTTATTTTTATCTTTATCTTTTTATTTATTTATTTTTTATTTTCTTCTCCCTCCATTCCCAGGAGTTTTGTTAATAAGAGTTTTTTGTTTTGTTTATAAGAGTTCTTCTATCTCCTATAAGTTATCTGTCCTTTCCTTCTGTATCTACTGCGTTGTAACACCGAAATTTCCCCATGTGTGGACAATAAAGGATTATCTTATCTTATTTTATCTTAATGATGAGGCGTGGTATATAATCCCATCCTGCTATAATAATGCGACCACAGCACAAAACTTGAAAAATTGCCAGTATTTGTTTTCCAATCTCAAATATGGCAGGCTTTAAATGGTCTAATCTCATCTGAAACCCATTGAGACCCGTATACTAAGATTCTGTAAAGGCTGTCAAAAGTGTCACACATTAGGAGAAACTAAACTGTCTTTAGTCAGGTATTTACTAGACACTGTAAATAAAAGACAATACAACCAACAATAATACATTGTTACAGCACGCACTAAATACAATAACGAAAATGCTTTAACAGCTCTTTATATTCTTGATACAATTAAGTGGGGCTCATGTAATTCTGTTTATATTATCAATAAAAATGTCAATAATAATGAGCGTCAGATTTAAAATGATCCCGATGGTAGTCAAAAACGTCAAAAACATAGGTCCAAAATGATGACAAAAGAAACACTACAGCGTTTTTATAATTGCTACGGCTGTTTTTGTAGCTCTCCATTATAGAATCGAAGTTGGATGAGCTGAGGAGGCGAGAGGTGAGCCGAGGAGACAAACTCAAGACTGAGGTCCGAAAATCTCAGAAAGCAATCCGCACTTTAGAGAACAAACTGGACCGGGTGAGTCTTTACTGCCCTGAGTCACAGCAAACTTAACGGAGAGACATGTTTTCTTACATTACCATTATCGTTTCCATATACTTGTCTAGGCTTTGGCTCGATTCAGTGAACAGCTGACAAAGAACAGGCAGCTGAGAGAAGAGCTGCAACTCCTGCACATCGAAAGAGTTCGCTTCCAACAGCTCTATAAAAGATTGGACAAGGTTTGCAAACTAAACCACAGAAACACACAATATTTGACATGTATTTGCTACTCAGAATGATCCAGAACTTGCACTTTTCTTTCTCAAACAATACAATGGTGATAGGTACTAGTATTTATAGCAATTGAAGTAGTGATAATATTATATCTAGGGTTTTAGAGCTTTTGGATGGTCTATATTCCTCAAAAAGTAACAATAAACAGGAAGTTTGGTTACTAATTCTACTATGTATGTTCACTATTTTACTACAAATGTTTGGTTGAATAGTTTTTCTTTCTTTAAGTGATGAGATTAGTTTTTTCTCAAGTGGTTAAGTGTGGTATTCATCTATTACTTTTTAAACATATTTTTAAAGGAGCTTCAAGAAGTTCGCAAAAAGATTGGGGAAATCATCTACCAATCTACAGCTGCTTATGACACAAGGTAAGTGTAAGAAAAATACATTAAAATACCAACTTATTCGAGTGTAAATAAAGTTCATAAACGTCAGAGTGGAGGCCCAGACCAAAATGAGCCTGATGAAAGAGAAGACGGTTAAAGACTTGGCTCAATACAACACTGAGATGAAGGAGCTGGAGAGGCTGATTTCACACGACCAGAATTACAAATCGTTTATGACCACCAAGTGCAATGACCGGCCCATCGACGGAGACCACAAACAAGGTAACAAGATCCAAACAAAGACACGAAAACGCAAATCAAAACACTGCTATGATTAATTAGATCATGAGTAGTGAGTCAAATCCATGAGTTTTGACCTTAAAAATATGGGTGATTTTTGTTGATGTTAGTGTTTATTGATAAAGACTTTGATTACAGTTTCGGATGTAAAGGAGGCGCGGAGGATGGACTCTCTGGGGGAGGAGTCACTGGAAACTCTGGAGGAAGTGTTCGAAAGGATTCAGAAAGTGACGGGAGAAGACGACCTGGAAGTCATGGTGGCCAAGTTCCTCCAAGGTAAAGGAACAATGAGTCATTATGTTAGAATATGATAACAGTTCATCCGTAAAAAGGGCTGGGCAATAACACAAAAGAGATCCTTTTGTGATAACGAGAATTGACAATCCAACTGACGTAATTTGTACAAACTATTTCCTTAAATGTCTAAATGTTTTTTAGCATTTACAGAGCCTCTTTAGTTTTAAGTTGCGATTAGCTGCTCCTGCAACTGTTATATCACAATAGACAAATTTCACATTAGCCCCAAAGCAAACAAAGATATATCATGAACAATATAAACATATGGTGTCTTCTGAGATGTCTAAAATAGTTTTAAAATGTTTGAATATTCTTTGTTATGATAAAACCTAAATAGTGTTCCTAATGGTCAATTCCTTATTAAAGTTGAAGACAGGAACTTTGCACTCTTTAATTTTGTAAATGAGCAAAATAAGGAAGCTGAAGTTCTGCGGGAACAGATCAACCAGGTAAGACTTATTGTTTTTTTCAAATTACCAAAATAAACAAATGGACTTAATAAATGTCATGTATTATTTGTAATGTTTTAGATTAAAGAGGAGATGGAACAGTTCCGAGTGGAGGGTCTGTTTCAGGAGGAGAATCATGGTTTGCTGGTGAAGGAAATCGACAACCAACAAAAGGACATTTTATCTCAAGCTGAAGAGTGTGAAACCCAAGCAGACGGCGTTAGCAAAACACTGGATCTAGTTAAAACAGGTTTGTCAAGTTTGTAATAACCTCTGCTTTGAATACATATGAAAATGTAACCAACTACCTTCCATACTGCACTGAAATGTACTATCCAATGTTACAGCGGTCAGCAACATATTCGTTCAACTAGAGTGTGACCAATCAATGATAGAAGACATTTTAGGCTCATCAACAGAAATCAACGACAACAACATTATGTCCTATTTGAGACTGATTGAGCAAAAAACCAACGAGATGCTCACTGTCCGGGCATATCTTCAGTCCAAGGTAATGCAAGACACGAGATTTTCAACATACAAGGCCAAAGGTCATTGCTGTCTAGTTTTAGTATTACATATTGTGACTGCCCTTTTGGCTCGGTTTTGAAGGTCTGTAGGTTTTTAGCAAATTGTGTTTAGTAAGCTACCTTTAAAATCATTAACAGTTCATTTAATTCAACCTAATCAAATGGTATTTGAGAAACCATTCCTCATGACTATAGGCTAAGAAGGTTACGTATTTCTGGAGTTGAGCTCATTCAGTGGAATGTAGGTTTTTTCCAAGGCATTTGTTTAGCAACAAAATAACTTGTAATTTAATTTGTCAGATTCAATTTAATGCCATCATGTGGAACATTCTAAGTCCCTCAAACTTAAATGAATTGACTCCAATCATCACTTCTTTTTAATCCATTTTTATTCAAGTAATTGGTGGGCAGTTGAAACGACATAAGGCAAACGTAAATATGGACGTCAAATGTACAAACATACATTTTAAATAAGGCAGGTTTAACCCCTCAGATTTATATTTGCGTTACTTAGAAACCCATTACAGTTCAAGTTTTAAACATCTCATCAGTAACAAACCTCTAATGTTAAATAATTTCACAAAAGAAGTTCTTCATCTAATATAGTTAATTTTAACCATAACCTAGCTAGCATTATTAGCAAACTGTTACCATGGATATTTCCCTAGGTTTTACCATTTCATACAAAGTTAGCAGAATATCCTGTACTTGGTTGACACACTCTGCAAACACATGCTTATGGATTCTTGCAGCTTTTTCTGTCCCCGGCAGTGGTTTAAATGATGTTCGGCTTTAGGCACACACGCGGAGTCTCAGGAGGCTGGGATACACTTCCAACGACCGTGACTGTGATGTTTTCACTTTTGAGGTTTTTGGCTGGACTGTGACTGGTGTGATTTGAATCTGAACGTAGGTCGCTGAGCGTGCCAATCTTTTACCCATCGCTGGCTGTTGCCTTGAGATGCATCACGATGACGGGTCACTACTTCAAACCCTTCTCCACCAGCAGACTGATTGTTAGTTGCATGGGAGGTTCTGGTCACGGAATTACTGAAAACACGACGAGATTCTGGGTGGAGTTTAACAAACTCTTTCTGTGCATGTATGTAGCTCCTATGGTTGTCACCTCCCACTGCAATGACCCTGTTCTTTGGCGCAGGTCTGGGACACAGGAGGAAGTGATGCGCTTTGTTTCTGCTGCATTCTGGTCTTCTGCAGAAGAAATCTTCTTTACAATGGTCATGTCCACTGTGGAGCTCTAGGCACTTTACACAGGCCCCCAATTTTTCTACTGCATCTTTTTTCTCTGTTAACTTAAGTACTTGGAATTGTTTGCAGAAATACAATTTTTGACTGTGCTTGCTGTCCCCACAGACGACACACCCTGGAGAGAGACTGGATGACATTGTGGTTCCATTTTGCTTTGAGTCAGAATCTGTGTCTCTCAGCTGTTCATAAATGTATTTTTGACTTCTCAGGAAAGTTAAAAGGATGTCAAAGCGCTGGTCTTGCTGGTCACCATTCTCTGCTGCGTAGAGAAGCCACTCCTTTTTCATAGCTTCTGATAGTTTGCCCTCTATTGACTTTATCACAAGTGGATTTTTCAGGGCAGCTGTTTCACCGAGGTTGCTCAGTTCTAATGAGGCTTTTTCAACTGCTTTGATCAGTTCAATTACTTTTCTTGGATTATTGCTGACAACAGGTGGTAGTTTCTGGAGTTTCTCCACAATCTCTATGGCGATAGAGGTCTTGTTGCCAAAGTGATTATCAAGGACTCTGAAGATGTCATCAGCAGTGTTACAAGTTGACAAGTGAAGATCTCTTAATGTTCCGTCATCTATGCTGTCGAGTAGTTGACGTTTTTTAACTTCTCTTGCCCCTCGTTCCTGCTGTTGCTTCCAGTCCTTCTTCCAGAGCTGGAAGTCACATTTGGTGCCAGGAAACTTGGCCAACGAGGTTGCGTTCATTTTTATGGCTGGTGTTGCACTGTCAGTGGTGGTGGAGCTTAGCCTGTCTTTGACTCTGACTTGAATGAACTGTGCTTTCCTTGCAGTTAGCTTTAGAAGCGCTCGTTCCAGGTCACTCACACGAGACTGGAGGTTCTTCTGCACTGTGGAAGGGGCCCAGCACTTCCATTTTGTGTGAAGAGCTTTAGCTCTTCCAACCAGCGTCCCCAGGTGTTTTACCATGAAATCATAACCTTCTTCATCTTCATTAGGTTGAATGGCTCCAACTCGCTCTGCTTCAGACTCTGCCGTTTCCACTACCATATTTAGCTCTTCCTCTCCATATTTAGCCCAGAGAGTTGACATAATCAAATCTTTTAGTTCATCTAGTCTATTTTCACATTCACTTTTTGTTTTCTCCAAATCGGCCCTCTGCTGCTCAGAGAGCACACCTCCCTCTCGCTGCGATTCCACAACATACTGGTCTTCCACATCATCATTGGCTTCAAACACTTTATTGGCTTCTATTATTAGTGTTTTAAACGTGTCTTTGAGTTCCTCTTCAGACATCACGGTGTACATTCTTAGCACATTATTGGCCAAACGTGAAAACTGGCGCGTGGCCGTGTTTCTGTTGGCCTTTAGTTGAACCAGCACCAGGGAGTCCGACATCTTGATTGCAGCTGGGAAGTAGACTATTTTCTTGGAGTCCGTCACTGGTAATACTTCCACTGCTGAGTCATTGATCATTGAAGTAAACCCCCTAAAACAGAGAAAACAAAAAGGTAATTGTTAATATACAGGTCTTAGAAAAGCCAAAACAAGTCATCTTATTAAACCAGTAAAGTTTATACCCATTCATAGAAATAATTTGAATCAAAGTTAACCATTGCAATCAATTTAGTCATTTCAAAATTCTAGTGTTTTACCACTTCAGCAAAACGTATACATATTAGTCGTTTGAGCATCTGTTAAGCATCAAAATTTGGACTTGGACGAAATCATTTAGCTTGGATTTTCTAGTAAGCTACATTGCAAGTACATTTTAACGTTCTTGTTTTAACATAAAGAGCTCGAACCAAGCTTACAGGTTTGTAGGTAACCTGGGGGGGTTAATATTTAATTTAATCTAAATATAATCAGACATTTAATAGCTACATTTGTATATATTGCAGTGCAATAACTCATTTCTACTAATCCAATAGTTTCGTGTGTATGTTACGTTGAGAGTTCATTTGAACCATTAGGCTAGGCCTCCTTTACACTTGTTAATTAGCTAGACAAGAACCAACGCTTTAACCACATAATTTAGCATTAACCAGTCACAGAGAACCGATTTTAACTGCTTCGATCCACTTACCGGAGTCCTTCACGTTTAGTGGAGTGTTTGCTGCAGTTTAAAGATTCTCCCTCGAGGTTAATGCCATTCAGGGACAGGGAAAGCTTTGCCTTTAGATTGAGTGGCAGTAGCAGCTTGCGCCGCTGTTTGGACCATGTTTGGTCTTGTTTACGACCACTAAATGCAATGAAGTCCGTTACTTTAAACTGTCCGGGTGGGATACAAGACTTTGGGGAAATAGTTCCACGTGGATGCGTTGAATGAGGTCGCATGCCCAGAACGGGCGTTTACATTGATGTATTTTTAAATAAATGCTCTTAAAATAACCTATACCAAACTGCCCAAAAAGTACAAAAAATAATTGCTCCTCTTTTTGAACATTTTATTCAACATCAGGACTTGGAAAAAGATTACAGTCCCAAGGACTTGGCTAAATTTCTTCTTGGCCAGAATCCAGTGATACTGGAGGATGTCGATGCTGCTCAGACCACAATCAACAGGTTCTTATTAAGGACATATTTTCCACTTGTTCCATTGAATCTAACAATCTATCTATCACTGATGAATTATACCTTTTGTGTTCCACAGTGTCAACTACAACACAGAAGAGCTTAACATCACTGAAAATGAGGAGAGGCCCCTGTCCAAAGGAGAACTGAGGAGACGAATTATAAATGAGGTATGCATCCAGTCTATGGCATAGACCGGGTCAGTGAACTTCTGTTGTGTCCAAATACAATTGTAAGTCAACTTTTATAACTCAGATTACTATAATTACTCCCACAAAAATGTCTATTAAATACACAAACTAACATCCATATCTTTATTACTGTAGTACAAGTTAGAGCCCATTTAATGTAAACAGTATCTAGGATTCAGCACAGCTATTAGTGATTAGCACTGTTAGTTTCACTGCTCACATAATAATGATATGCTTTTAATCTACATGTCTGTCAACTACTATCAAACAATCAAAGTATTTTATCATTGTGACATATGCAATTTTAGGTCATGCAAAAAGACATTTCACCTGGACAAATGGCAAGAAAAAACTCCAAGACCAGTTTGCAGAGCAGCAGCAGACAGCGTTCCCTGGAGGACCCCTAAAGCCGGTATATTCCCCGGGCCCAGGAGACAAATCAGGCCCTCCAAGTGATTAAATCTGGCCCAAAAAAGTTGTTGTGAACCAAGGACAAAGTTTTAGTTTGTTCATTTTTGTGTGTTTCCATTGAGAATGCTGTGGAAGACTCTATAATAATCACAGCCATTCTTACATATAGTGCATCTCTGGAACAAAACAATTCAATTTCATGTTCAATATAGAACAATATTGTAGCTAAAAGTCCCCAATGATTGATGCAAATTTGTCACTTGTGAGCTCTTGAAGTGCTCAAAATAATTAAATCACATTGTTATTAAATGTCTTTATTTTGATAGTGGCAACTTATTGTCAAATGTAAAAGTACAAATTAAACATGGGTAAAAAATATATATATATATATATATATATATATATATATATATATATATATATATATATATATATATATATATATATATATATATATATATATATATCAGCATGTTTGATGAGGTGTAGAAAGTTAAACCAGTTTGACACACAGAAGTAAATGTAACTGTTTAATAGTGAATAAAGTAATGTTTTTCTCTGAGATAAATAAAGTCTTTCTTATTTGGAAAAAAGTCACGGCAATTTTTATTTTCTTTGCTTACGCCTCCTGCGCCGTACTGCACAGCCTCAGTTAAAATTGTACAAGTTGGAAACATTGTAAAATCCATGCCACCTCTTTTACAATCTTCCATTCACAAATTCCCTTTTATATCTTAAGCGTGGTTTACTTGTAGTTGTTGGCAATTAAGATAAGATCTTGGTGCAAGCCTCTGTCCCTGGCTCTGCTTCACTGCAATTCTCAGAGGGAGAGGTGGGGGGCAGCACATGCTTTTGTAATTCTCCCCTGGCATGCTGGGACTCAGGAGCTTCTGGCAACAATTATTGGATCCAAGCCCAGTGACAATGTTTTCTAAAATTAATGAATTAAAATGAACCCTTTCAGTATGGTTACTTGGACTGTTTGAAGATGCGACATTTAAAGCGTGTCCAAACTCGAGTTGGCCTGGATTGTAAATGGTGTAATTGTACTAGATCATTGTTCAAGGTGTATCCTGCCACGGGCCCATAGTAGCAGGGCCAGAAATCATGTGAATAAGCAATGGGATAGGAAATAATAGACGTTTCTGGTGTTGATGAAGACAGTGAAGCGGGTGAGGTGGCCATTTTGTACATTTGACAGGTTCTCCTCCTCTCAGTGTTAGTTAGATATGAGACAGTTAACAATTTGAACTGAACCCGTGCAGCATTGAGGTATTTAACAAGGCATCTATTTACATTGAGTTGGTAATGAATGGAAGCTCTGCTCATAATGAACAAAGAACAATGGTCAGCTAAATGAGTTGCGTGTGTCACGGTGGAGTAGGGGGAGATGGAAACAAGTGGTGTTCTTTCTAAATGCCTGGTGTAGTTTTGGCTTTGGACAACTTTGAATAAATGTGGCTTAATATCACTTTGCTTCTGTACTGTGTGTGGCACTATGATGTTATTGTCTGAATCAAAGCATGACCAAATGATTGACGCATTGGATATGAATCAGAAATGTTGGCAGAATAAAGTGAGTACTATAATAGGAATAGAAGTCAAGAGTATTGATTTGTTGTTTTGCTTGGATCAAATCATTCTTACTTCTGTTTAGTCTGTTTTCCAAAGTATAAAGATGATTAAAAATGAATCAATACAACTGTCTTTCTTTGATGATGGCCAAAAGTTGTCATTTGGAAGTGACTTGTGACATCTCAAACAGTGACATATTGTTGAGAACATAAATGCACTTGCATTCTTGAACTTTGAGCAAACTGTCGACTATAGAAGTGGTCCAAAAGTCTTCTTGTCCAAACTTCCTGGAGCTGCTCTGTATTTCCTCGGCACGAAAGAGAAAGTCAGGATGTAGAACTTATTTTGGGAAATATATTTTTATAATCTATCCTCAGCTGTCAGGAACAATTAACAAAGCATGTTTCTATATTTGGATTTCAAAGGGCAAACTGATGCCACCATTTTATTCCAGGCAAGAACATTTACAATGACAGTGAACTGGAATAATAAGGCCCTAAAGACGCTATGCTTAGGTGTAAAGTAATCCTTTTTCAAACACAAGAAATAGGGCTCTGGTTTAGTCATGATTGACAGATAGTTTGTAATAGGATCAAGAGCAGCCAATAACCAATATGTAGGGCATATATTAAAAAAACATCTTAATATAGGATTTTTAGACAGAGCTAACAAACCCCCATCAGTTCAAAATATCTTCCTTTACTGAAACTTTAAGGCTGATATCAAAAAGCTAGAAATATATATATATATATATATATATATATATATATATATATATATATATATATATATATATATATATATATATATATGTATTCCTGATCAATACTTATACTGTCTAACTTCTGTGTATATGTGTTGCTTCTTTATATAGATTGGTTAGGTAAACATAAGGCTAATTGATTTTGAAAAAACGACCTACATTTCAGCTGCTGCTTTTACTTTGAAAGCCTGAGAATATTTTTTGAACAGAATCTCCAGACTAATTACACTCAAATGTTGACAAGAGATCAGACTGGATTCTTTAGAGTCTTCTTTAGAGAGTATTGTTGCATTCATCTGCTGAAT